>NC_056749.1:743187543-743240043 GCF_019279795.1 Protopterus annectens | reverse complement strand
TTTTAAGGCAAAAAACAGCAATGGTTTGCATGTCCGGCACTATTTCTTGTGTGTCACCCAATGAACATGATAGCGACATATGTCTAAAATTGACATGCGGCACCATTTCTTGTAGCTTTACTGTTACTTTCTTATATCTGGAAAACATAATCTATTTTCTGTGGTCAACTTAACTTGACTTTTTGGCTACACGGATTACTTCTGTAGCTTGTCATCTATAGCTTTCAGTTTTTTCTCTGTTTTCTAATTCTTTTTCTTGAAAGAAGAGAAAGGCAGTGCTGACATTCCTTGACTTTAGCTAACCCAAACCTCTATTTCCTTGTTTGATTTCTCATTCTCTTTCTTGACAGAACCCATATTCTGTTAGGATTCAGTTTGCTTCAAAACTACAGTGATAGCATCTTCCTTTTTGTTTTCAGGCCTTGTTTTATCTGTTAAGTTGTACTTCACTGAGTAATCACAGTTTATTGCAGCTCTACGAGTGTAATGCTCTTTTGCAGTTGATTATTTGTTTCTTGCTGTACAGCCATATTTTGTACAATTATTGTTTCTTGATATGAAGTTATACCTTGGAAAGGGGCTTCTACTGCCTTCTCATATTTTCAATGTATTAGAAAGGTTCACCAGCCTTTGAGACACAAATGTAATAGAATTGTTGCCAGAATACTTGTTCTTTCTTTCTTTCTCCTTTTTACTACTTCTCAGCACTTCTTCCAAATTGTAATTTAACCAAAAAGCTGGTATGTCCCTAACAAGGTCAGCCCTTCTTGCAGGCTTAATTTTGTCATAGCCAGCAATGTGCCCAAATCATAGGTGAAAAGGGTCTAACCAGGCTGCAGTCTCTTTACATAGTTAGCAAATAAATAATGAATGAGCAACTGCAACAATAAAACAAAGTTTTATTTTCATTATGCCGTGCTTAAGCTGTACATTTTCAGCTTCTTAACAATAAATCTAAATAAATGCTGGAATTGGAGGGTAAAACCTGCTGTTTCATATTTTTGGAAGCCTATTCATTGTATATTTATAGATTGTGTAAATAGTCATGTATTCTTGCGTAACTTTTCATGTGTGCTAACATAAGATATTGTGGTGTTTCCTCACTTAGACAACAGTAGTGATTCTGTTTTTCCTCTATTACTTTTTGTTTATTCTTCAGCCGCGGTGGTACAGCGGTTGCATTGTTACCTCACAGCAAGAGGTTCTCCCATTCGATTCTCAGCTTGGCTTGGGAGGGCCTTCTGTGTGGAGTCTGCATGTCCTCCCTGAGGTTGGGTAGCATTCGAAAGACATGCATGCGTAAATGGGCGTACCTTCGTTGAAGGTTGGGCATCGAGCTGGCACCTCGGCATTTCATAAAAATCTACTGCCAATCATTAGCGTACCGGAGTTCCACTGTGGCGACACCTTACCGGGAAAAGCCGAAAGACAAATAACAACAACTCTTCCTAATGGCTAATTGATTTTAGGGAAAGAAACATCTTAAAAATGTAGTCTAATGCAGAAGGAAGATGTTATGAGAATGTATAAATTAATGTCATAAACAGCTTATTTTCCTTCTGATCTCCAGCCACGAGATTCAGACCCTTGCTGGGGTAACAGTTTTCTCTGTAAGCAGTTCATTGTTGACATATCAAATCTCTAGCCTTTATAATGCATTAAAGATGCTGCTATCTCCAACAGTAATGACTACATGAGCTGCAATATAAAATAAAATAAAATTAATCCGTCTATATGTATATAGCTGAAAATGAGAGAATGTTTCACCACTGTCATCAGTTTATTTATAATGGCATACCTCTTTTTAACATTCAATCATGCCAAGAAAGTAATTAGGCAGAGTAGAACAGCATAATTAAAATAATGTCTGTTTTCCAGAGTCCTGTGTTTTTAGGCGAAAGCCTCCCTTGCTACAGATTTGGGACATTTCAGTTCATACATTTGCAATAATATACATGTACTTTTATAGACTTCATGCAAAAAATTGTTGAGTATTTTTTTCCATTCTACTATTATTCCTTTTCAACTAGTATTGTTACTCAAACTGTATAGGTGAACAAACTAAAGTTGCCATTTTATTCTGGTGTTGTTTCCCATATTTATGTTGCTTGTCAGAGGGATCTTTAGTAAACTGCTGAGCTGAGGAGAATGATTTCATTGATTCCCACTTGTCAACAGCTTAGAAGAAAACATGAAAAGCTCCTATGTAAGGAAAAAGTAGTTCACATCAGGTACAGAACAAAACATCTGCTTAAAATCACACAGACACTGACTGCAAGCTGGGAGTGTGAAAAGTTGTAGTTTCAGTAAATAAAACACACTATAAACTGCACACTAGAAATACATCTTCATGTGAATGTTCCCATGACTAATGCTTCTTTTCTGTACTGCACTAATTTTCATTTTTTAAGATAGCTTTTTTACATACTGTGGCAACAACCGCGGTCGGAATGAATCCAATATATTAATACAGGATTGGTTTACTTTGGTGAAGGATGGTGATTTGCGTAAGCAAGCAGATATATCTGTGCATTCTGAAAGAAAATTCTAGAATCTGTTTGAAGATGTCTTTTGGTGTAGATGGATGTCACATGGCCTCAGTTAATAGACACATGATGCAATTTAAAAACCTGGCCTGCTGCAATTTAGGGCTCATGTATGAAGGAAATGATATATCTGATCTCTATGAAGTTCACAAAATGCTCTGAAATGTGGGCAATGTTTGTAGTTCCATCACTGCACTGTCCTTCAAGAAAAATCTGTACTTTTCTGTTAACGGGGCAACAGCTTTATTGGCCTCGATTCTTACCCATACCTTATTCTGAGGAATAGCTCCACAGTTTGATCAATAACACTTCTCTCTTCCACACAGAAAAAGTTTATAAAACTTCCAATATTGAGATTTCGTAGTCATTTTTTGCATCCAAAAACGAGTACGGATGTTCTGTATTGGCTGTTTGTTCCTCATTTTGAAAGGTTGGCATCATGCCACACTTGCTAAACTTAAATTTGACAGCTGTGATGTTTATTAATTGTGATTGAGTTGAAGCAAGTCTCACTGGTGAAGAACAGCAGTTACTGGGTATTTAAGTAAAAGTCAGATTGCTTTTGGAATTGTCTATTTTGGATGTAGAAAAAGTGAGAGCTGGGTGCATTACTTGCAAGAAAAAATGAAAAAAATCCTACTATTGCTTTGGCACAGTTTAATTTTTCTGTAGTGATCGTAGATGTACCACAATCTGTGTCACTTCAGTGGATCCTTCTTTTTCACACTCTTTGTGGTTGTCTGTGGTAGACTGTTAACATGCAGGCCACACTTACAGCAATAGAAGGCTTTTGTACCCAAAAAAAAAGGGCCTAGCCATCAACTACTCAAGGACTACTCTCACAAGATTCTGAGACAAATCCAGAAGTAATAGGGGACAGTTTTAAAATATTAGTACCGCTCACATGAGCTATTGAGATACTGACAGAAAAAGATGATCTGAAGTAATACCTTTTCTCCAAAAGTAATAATTTGGGGGGGGGTGTATGAGGGACAGAGCTAAAAATTTGAGTGCAAATGAGGGACGTCGCTGACATTCAGGGACATTTGACAGGTATGTCCCTTAAGGACACACCACTTCTGCATACTGTTCCCTGCCCATTTCAGTAATCATGAGCATAGATATCCACTTTTTCAGGTACGGAGGCAGTAGCAACAGGGAGAGATAAATATACAATAAAAATACAGCTTCCATTACCACAAAACTATTAATGAGGCCAATAAAGCTGTTGCCCCATTAACGGAAAAGTACCAAGAAATCAATGGCTTGACTTCATAAATCTCCCGGTGTTAAACCAATTAAAACTGTACATAATATTATCTACTCATCAGATAAATTCACAGGAATATGACATTTTATTTCAAAACATACAGCTTAAGGAAAACTCACTTCACAAGGTCAATGTCTATGTATGTATGTACATACATGACCTATGTGTCTACAGTATGAAAGAGGTGCTGTTTATTTTTGTGTATTATGCTATTGGTAAGACCATGGACATGCATCGTTGTACACAACCACAGAATGATATTGTACACTATGTATGCATACCCTCTGTCCAGTCTTTTGTGTGACAGTTGGGTTCATAGAGGCTCAGGTGAAATTTTTCTGGCTCTCCTTTCATGGGGATGGAAGGAATTTTACCTCCGGGCTTTCCCTACTAACTGTAGTACACTTTCTGCATTCACAATATTGCATGGTGGGCATGGGTGGAAGAAGTAATTAGGGATTTGGGGACCCAAGTAGATAGCAATCTCTCCTTTGACAATCACATTGCCAAAGTGGTTAGAAAGACCTTCTATATAGCCCACCTTATCACGAAAGGGTTCACATCTAGATCAAGAGAGGTCATTGTGCCCCTCTACTCATCACTCATCAATACAATGCCCCATTTGGGATGTACCTTACCCGACACCTGCAGCAACTGGAAAGACACCAAAAGTACCTCACCAAGAGGATCAAGGGACTCAAACAGATGCCCTACGCAATTAGGCTAAAGAAACTCCAGCTCTACTCAGTTGCTTACCGCCTACTCAGAGGCGATCTGTGCCTGACATATAAAGCCACGTCCAAACCAAAATTAATGGACATGCTCCACCTCAGGAAATCCAAATCCCTTAGAGCTACATGCTCCAGGGACTTAAACCTCAGCACAGAAATAAATAGGACATGCTGGAGGGACAGATTCATATCCCACAGGCTCCCCTCACTCTGGAACAAAATCCCAATCCATGTTAGGCAGAGCCCCTTAATGACTTTCTTCAAGAGAAATCTTGATGAGTGGATGGGAGATCATAGGTTTACCCCTGGGATCTCTTCTGTGTCCCTACTAGACAGAGGCACAGTAAACTAACCTTAAAAGGGCTATCTTCTGTGACCTACTATACAGAGGCACAGTCAACTAATCTAAAAGGGTGGTGAAAGCCAAACACACTCTGGCTAGGCTTATAAATGCCCTAGGGCAGATAGCCTAGTATCAACCTATGAACCTATGAGCCTAAATAGTAGTGAATAAGAAAAAAATGGCCCTTGCAGCTGTCAGAATGGTGTTACAATCATTCTTTCCTTTGTTCCTGCCCTCTTACTTAGTTACTGTTACTGCACAAATCAGAAGCTAAGGGAGTTCATTGTTTTGTGTTTTAGTATGCTTATTTATCCTGTTATATTCCCAGGTTACTTAGTACCATTTTGAATGTGCTTAATATTTTGAGTGCTGTTAGCCACTATTTTAACGGACTCAAATCAATTAGATGTAACAGAGCAACTGTTGTCTGTATTATATGGAATGCTTGTTCATTGCTTTCTGCAATGGATTTATCATTATTAAAACCTAGCTATGAAGTTTTACTGTATGTTGTTTAGATTCAAAGATTCATATATTATCAGTAAGCAAATGACTGGCAAGGGGCGGGGGCTTTCTAAGCCTAGTGAAATTTTCCCAAAACAATAATGCTGTTCTGTATCAAAATAAGGCATTGAGGTCCAGGCATTTATAAAATACCTCTGAACATAAGGAACATGGGCTACAGGGCCAGTGTAAATTCCCTGTTCCCCATCCATTGGTCTACATTGCACTTAAATTGGGTAATAGATGAACTCAGCTTTACATGGATGAGAAGCCTGCTCCACAGGAGGTGACAGTCTCTGAGACACAAATCTGTCTCTCTAGTAAGATCTGTTTAAGTCACAGACAAAAGTCAGGTCCTTAGACCTTACATTTCTGGTACTGTTTGACTTACTAATATGCAGGAGATTCATAAAGTTTGGGGGTTGTGAATGCATTGTAAGCCAGGCATAGAGCACCCCTCAGCAATCAGTAGGAGACAGAGGAGGCGGAAAGGGCTTTAGGTAATTCTGCATAAAGGAAGGTTTGTTATGCTTTGCATTCTTTTTGAAAGGAAACTATGAGGTCACTCTATTTGCTGCATATGCCTGGTCAGGTATATACTGAAGGGAACATTGTACTCTATGATCGGTCAGATAAGGACAGAGTCCAGTGGGATAATAACCTCTTTGTACCTAGATGCCATGACCTTACTTATAGCTTGCACAATATAAAAAGATTTCCTCACCACTATGGCCACATGGTGGTCAAATATAAGGCTATTGTCTACGTGCATAACCAGATCCCTGTGCATGTATTATTGAAATGGTAATTAGCTAAGGTGGTTGCCTTCCCAAAGGATATAATTATGCATTTCACAGCATTGAGTTTAAGACCATAGCATTAGCACCATTTGTTACTCAGAGGTAGGCATTTTTGAAGAATCTTAGTGTCTGCAGGGGAGCTGATAATTCCCACTTGCAATCATCTAGAAACATAACCAGTCAAATATCTTCAGCATTTGCTTCCAGTTCAGAGAAACAGATTCCAAAGAGGAGCAAGGCCAGTACAGAACCCTGGGGGACTCCTCTAGTGACTGGCCTCTTGGTGGAGGTGGCCTCATCTATTTTGACTTCCTGGGTCCAATCAATGAGCCAGTTGTCTATCCAGAGAGTGATAAAAGGGTTTATACCTAATTTAGTGAGCTTGTCTATAATGCCTAAGTGGAGTATTGTAACAAAAGCCTTGGCAAGGATGAGGTATGCTGTGTGCAAAGTCTTGCCTTCATCTTGCTTTGCTGACCCTTTCAAAGAAGTCTACCAGATTTAATAGGTACAACCTTCCTTTAACAAAGCCAGACTGTGATGGGTCCAGCATTTGCAGGTTACCCATGTCCTCATTTGTCATGTCCATGATGATTCTTTCCATGGCCTTACATATGAGGCTGGTCAGACATATGGGTCTGTAGTTACCCAGATCAGTGGTTGGACCTCCTTTGTTCAGTGAATGATTGTAGCCATCTTCCATTCCTTGGGCACAAATCCTGATAGTAGACTCCAGTTGAAAAGTAAATCAAGTGGACCAGAGAGGTCATGTTTCATGCTATTTAGTAAGCATCCCTGGATGATATTACAGTCCATTGATTCAGTGTTTTTGGCCCTGGGAAATGTATTGACGGCCTATTCCCTAACAATGGTTGGGGGGATTGTGACATGCCATATTTCCATTGGACTATCAGGGGGATTGGGGGGGTGTCTGAGCTAAACTTGTAAGCCAAAAGGTTGGCAATGGCCTTTGGTCCAGTGTGAGTGATGCCATTTACAATGAGTTCTGCACATTGTTATGTATTTCCCTTGACATTATAGACATTGTTGTAGAAAGCTTTGTAGCTGTTCTTTACCTGATCAGTTATTTTTTTATTCAAATGTAGCCTTTGAAGTATTAACTAACCCTCTTTGTTCCCTGTTTAGATTGGTCAGGGAGGGTTAGTATGCTGGACTTTGTTCCTCCTTGGCTTGGCCAAGATTTTTTTTCTTTTCTTGTATAACAGATTGATATAGTGATTCCACCAGGTCGGCTTATGTTTTGAGTCTTATTCTTAATACAAGTGGCACAGCTCACTCTATAAAGCTATCAATATGGCAGTACAGCTATTTTGTAAATAGCTCAGCATATACTATGGTATTTACTGGGTTTGGGGGTGCTTGGAATTTAGCCAAGGTGCTGTTTAGTAGAGAGATGCTAGCTTTGGAATAGCTCCTAAAGGTTTTTGGTTTTGATGGTTCCCCAGGTTTAATTTTTTTTTTCAAGCAATACTGCCTTATGGTCAGATCTGATGAGTGAGGACATTATATTGGGTGAGAAACATCACTGCTCCATGTGTGTGAGTACAAAGTCAAATACGTTTGCATCCCTGGTAGCAGAATAGACCAACTGTTCCAGGATGTTGGTGTGATATCCGCTCTCTGGGCCAGTAATCAAGGAGCCTCAATCCTCACCACTGACACTGTGAGGGATGATCACGTGGAACAAAAATGGATACACCCAGTATTTCTAGATGCAGTTCTCTGCATCAAGCATAATGTCCCACACAGGGAACACACTCAGTCCTGGGGCTGTTTTCTCTCTTTCTCTCCAGATCCCCAATAAGACTCACCAATGGCACAGCTATAGGGTTAAATCCTCAGCTCAATGCCCAAGCCAGTTCCTCCAGCACCCTTTCTTTGAAAACCAGTGCTTCAGGTCCCTGCTGCACATAGTTGACACACACACACACACACACACACACACATGCACACACACACACACACATGCTGTGAGATTTGATTTTCACACACACACACACACACACACACACACACACAAACACACACACACACACACACGCACACACACACACACACACACACATACCTGGGAAAGACTGGCACATTTACCCATTGCGCTCCCTTCTGCCCAAGCTATAAGGTAGTTCTCACTGCCACCAGACACTACAAAGCCAGTTACACAAGCCTCTTGCAAGGGTACCCAATTATTCTGAGTGAAATTATTATTAATACAAATGGTAATGTTGACCAAACAGCCAGTTTTCAGGAGTGGCCACAGTGTCACAAATAGATATAAGTACTCTCAAAGGTTAAAATATTCTCTAACTGACCAGCCACAATGGAAAGTTTAAATATAATCACAGGAAATATTAAAAAAAAACACAGCTGGAAAGATTCACATAGTTACAGAAAAATAATACTTAATTATTATCACTATATTTTCCTGACTGATCTAGAGAATTACTGTTCCTACTTACTTAATAGAGTAAGGTAAGATGAAGTAGGCGAGGGATCCTTATATGTCAGGTTACAAGAAACAGACTGCCCTGAGACTTCTGTCTCACCTAATATTAAAACATCATGTCTTTACAGAATGATATCACATACATCTGCTTTTCTGCCTTCTGGTTCCCATGCAACCCCCAATTGCTAGAAACTGCCAGGATTTAGCAGCTACATGTCAATAATACACACACAACAGCATTGCTCAGACCTGGTGCAGCTTCTGGAAGTCATAAAACAATTGCAAACTTTTACTCCTCCTACAGAGACTAACAAACTATGCTTCTTACAGACATTGTGTCTCTGGCTTCATTCAAATCTTTGAGATAACATCTTTATGGCCTATTTCCAAAAATTTAATTTCTTACTATTTTCCAAATTTAGCCCCGGTGGTGCAGCGGTAGCGTTGTCGCCACACAGCAAGAGGTTCTCCCGTTCGATTCTCGGCTGGAGCGCCTTCTGTGTGGAGTCTGCATGTCCTCCCCATGGTCAAGTGGCATTGAAAGACATGCGTGAGTGGGCGTGCCTTTGTTGAAGGTTGGGTGTTGAGCTGGCACCTCGGCACTGTAAAAATCTACTGCCAATCATTAGTGGACCAGAGTTCCACTGTGGCAACCCCTAACTGGGAAAAGCCGAAAGAAGAACAACAACTATTTTCCAAATTTAGCTGAAGCTGAGCTTAATCTCTTCTCTTCTGGCATCCTCTGTTGACATTTATATATTTAATTCAGTTACAATACAGTCAGGCCCTACTGTTGGTACATTTTCAATGCATGCAACTTTACTAATCAATTTTCAACCCAGACATCTGTACAAATCAGTTTGATATTCAGATAACATATAATTCCTTACTAGATTCCAACTAGCTCTGCCGGCATATGTTACACATCCACTGCCCTACTTCTCTTCACATCACTGCACATATTCGCAGTTGGTATTAACAATGTTTAGGAATCACTGGGCTTGTGCATTAGAAGTGGTGTAGGATTTCCATTCTATAGAAGGATAGTTAAGATCCCCCATGAAGATCATATTGGGTTGAATGGTGAGGGACTCTAGTATATTGAGATAGGTAGTGTAGGCTTCGTGAGACATGGAGGGAGATCTAAAGGTTGCAAGGATATAGCACAAGACCCTGTTTATGGTGAGTTGCACATGTATGAGTTCCAGTGGGTCAGGACTTTAACTAGTCTGGATGCCAGGCTGGTTTTATTATAGACTGAGACTTGTGCACCTTTAGTTCCCTCCTGTGCAGTAACTGGTCTAAAGGTATGAAAATCATTATAACCTTGCACTTCCAGACTACTCTTTGTGATTTTAAACCATATCTCTGTTACTACATAGATGGCTACACTCTCCAGGGAGAGGAATGCTTGCAGAGAGTGAGTTTCTCCTCAAGACTTTTATCATTGAGCAGTACCACCTTCAGATATTCCTTCATAGGTTCAGTTAAGTTGGGAGGTTTATCAGTTTTGGCATTGCCTAAACAAAGGCATTATGGGGTAGAAAAGGTTGTTGCCAATTTTGCCAATATCTGAAAATCTAGAGGGGATAAATGCAGACTATTCCTGGCAAAGCAGCATGTTCTGTCAACCATGTTCTCCCATTCCATCAAATATTACATCCCCTCGGACTGACACCAGAAGTAAAGACAATTGTTAAAATCAATCATTTTCTGTTGGTAATGTGGCATCATCCTTGCAAAAGGCAGTATGCTGCTTATTGCTAGGCTCATATTTGCCTGAGACACATAATCAGTGAGCTTGATCATGTCTCATTTAATTTAGTCAAGGGAGGTACATCTCAGGTCATTAACACCCACATGGACTATGGCAGAGTCATACTGATACCTGTGGTTCAATGAATTGAGTGCCTGTGTGACTTGATGGGTCTTAGCCCTGGGAAGACAGCTAAATGCGACTCTCTCTTTAGTCACTCTGGTGAGGGGGACATCTGTGTGCCTCACTATAGAATCACCAAAGACTTGTACATTTAGGTGTATGCTCATTTGCCTTAAGGGCTTAGCAGTAGGTGCATTGGCTACAGTGTTGGTATGTGTAACTGTGGGTGGTGTTTTAATGGATTGTTTATGAGATGGCTGAGGATCCTTTTTTGATTGTGCTGTGCAGGAGGTCTTAGTGTTTTAGGAAGGTTACCTGTAAGTGCCTCAGCATAAGTAGTTTTATGTGTAGGGTCTTTACCCTGTGTAGTAGGTATGGTACAAGTGTCACTGAAAACATCTTTAAGATTATTTTTAATTGTATGAGAGAGTTTTGCCTCCATCATTAATGTTTATTTACACCTCTCACATACTTTATCTGTTTTATTAAGAATAAGTGGGTTGTCAGTGTACATGAGGCAAAAGCTACAATGCCACAGAATACACATCTCAACCAGACTGGCCTCAGAAAGAGTTGATAAGTGCACATCCATGGCTGCTGATATAATTAGGGAGATTGAGAGAAATTTAAATATTGAATAAGTCAATAACATAAGGAACTTGATGAGCAATGCTCAGCTATGCCCAAAATATATGGTCTAATATTAAAAAAAAATCTGTCTAGGCAGTAAGGGTATTTTAAGGGAAACTTACACTGTGAGAGATCAATGTCTACACAGATTACAAGGGTTTATTATGCTATAAGATATCGACATCTATACAGATCACTGCTAGGCACTGCTGGACAGAGAGCAGCAGTTCTAACTAAAGACTGTAAAATAGGTAAAAAATTTCAGATATTTAACACAGAAACACTTGATTAATGTAGCTGTGACATAAAGAATTAAAAGAAACAAGTACAGAAACAGTGAATATGGTAATGTAAGTCTTAGCTTGCTCTTATTTTATTAGACAAGTGATATGCAACTGTGACACTTAAACACCAGAGGTGAATCAGTTGAAAAAAAACACAAACAATGCCCTGTGGCCAAGCAAATGCAGCACACTCTTCTTTCCTTAAAACAATTCTGAGCTAGAAAATAACTCAGACCCTCTCTACACTCAGTAAAGTGGAACCAAGGCTGTTCTAACTAAAGACTGTAAAAAAGTCCAAAAAGTGTAGATCTTCAACAAAGAAACTCTCAATTGATGCCGACAAAAACAAGTGCTGAAATAGTGGATATGGTAATGTAAGTCTTAGCTTTTGTTGAGTTTAGCAGAAACGAGCAACACTCTTCTTCTCAAATAATATGGTTGCCAAACATCACAAAATGACTCAAGCAGAGAGTTTTAAATTTTAAACAAGCTAGCACTCTAGCCAACCAAATAAAGGTGCAAGCAATTTCCAGCTTAGAATGGCATAGGCTATCCTCTCCTGCCACACGAGTGTAGACCACAAACATTCATAATGTAAAATAACTGGTTTTGAGCCTACATGCTTAAACTAGAACAAAAATACTTAGAATAACAGACACAATAAGCCTTCACCAGCAATTTCCAGTTCAGAAGGCTGGAGGCTACATTCCTTCCACAAGAGTGAAGACCACAAACCCTCTTACTGTAAAATAACTAGCTTGGAGCCCAAGTGCTTAAATTACAACAAAGTCACTTTTAGAATAACAGACACAATAAACCTTCAACCAGCAATTTCCAACTCAGAAGAGTGTAAGCTACCTCTCCTGCCACAAGAGTGCAGACCACAAACCTTCCTAATGTAAGATAACTAGTTTGGAGCCTGAGTGCTTAAATTAGAGCTAACAGGATTAGAATAACAGTTACAATGTAATCGGGCTACTAACAAGCAATAATAAATGCAGCATTTAATGTGCAACTGAACACTTCAAGGATGTGCAGCAAAAAGCTAAATAAAGTAGGAATACACACAATTACTAATTTACTTTATTTAAAAATAATTTAAGTTGAAGAGACAAATGAGATGGGGGGTATTTCTTAGTTGATCTCTCAGTGCTACGTAGAATGAGCTTCTGAGATGAAACAGGGAGGAATATACAAATTCAGGTTTAGTGTAGGGGCAAGCAACTTTAAAGCCACCAGGTTTAAAAGCACAACAGGTGTAGGGCAGGTGGATGGGAAAAATCAAATGCAGACAGAAGTCAGCAATGCTTAGTCAGAGAACAGCAAGTCACACATCACTTCAGCTTAATACTAAATACGTGTAGTTAAATTAGGAATGCTATTTCTCAGCTCCTCCCACTAATTAGCTAAATTTTACTCACTGTCTACAAAAGAATTCTTTTCTAACTGACCCCTAGCCAAGACCTATTAAAACTACATAAAGAACAAAACACTAAAACAAAACAAGATGCAATATAAAACAGAAGTAACCAAACCTAAAATGAAAAACTCCAATCCAAAATCAAATGCAGAGATCAGCAATACTTAGGTGGAGAACAGCAGGTCACAAAGGACTATAGCTAAAGATGCCACTAAATATTTGTAGTTAAATGAGGGATGCTATCTCTCAGATCCTCCCACTAATTACCTGGATTTTATTCAGTGACTACAAAAGAATTGTTTCTAACTGACCCTAACCAAGACCTCTTAAAACGCAAAAAAGAACAAAAAACTAAAATAAAACAAAATACAATATGAGTAAAGCTAAAAATGGAATTAATACAAAATCAAATGCCGACAGAGAACAGTAATATATAGGCAGAGAACAGGAAGTCAGACAGCACTACCGTTATTCACCTATTCTAGTAATGTAGAGTTTAACATATCTTCATAGGTTCTCCCTGTTTTCTGTTGCAGTCGTTACATTTTTGAGTTCTATAGACTAGTCACTAATTGCTTGGAGAAAACAGTAATTTTATTAATTTTTTCACAGCAGCTCAAATGGATATGGGCAAAGTAGGAATTTTGCACTTTCTGTTTCTTTTGACAGCAAACTAAAACTATTAAATATTGGCATAATAACTAGGACAAACTTGTATAAAAATGCAAAAACTGCACAGCAACACCCACGAAACCTTGGCACACACACACCAAGAAACAAAAGTACACAATGCAGAAAAAAGGTGTACTTTAATAACTTTAAGTGTACAACAATATAATCCACTTTTCGTTAAAACAAATAGTTCAACTTCTTCAGAAAAATTGGCATAATACTAGGACATAATTGATGGTTGTCTCCATAAAATCCATGCCCTTAGAACAGAACAGCAGCATCATTTGTGTGCTGCGTCCTGAAGACTATCTCTATATCCATGCAGTGGATATTTGTGCCATGTATACATAATGTCCAGCCTTTCTATACCAAGTCCATTACTCCCGTCACAGTCTATATACCTAATAGGTTAAATAGAAGATCATATATGAAAAAAAGAACTACTTCTCAATCCAACAGATTGATACTCAGGGAGAAATAGAGATATTTGATCAAGAAAGCATTTCTCTTCAACAGGATGTCAAAGCAACAATATTACTGATTTGATGAGAAAAGAAGAAAGCAAGGGATCTTACATCTCATTAAAGTCAAAGATCAGTTGTAACAAAGATTCTGAAACCATTACATCTAACAAAAAGCAATGTGATATTAAACAAAGATGTATTCGGATATATATCTGCATATTCATGAATATTAATGAGTCAAACATTGTATTAAAAGCAGTGAAAAAGTCGAAGTTTTTTTCAAATAATTCAGAAAGTTATAATATATTTTAAATGCATGTAAATATCCATCTTAAGTCAGAGAATGTGAAAAATGAAATAAAACGATTATTTAAATTCTGTACATCTGTTAACAATATCTTGTCAAGCTATTTCAATAGGAAGAAATATGTATTTGAAAGAAATGTACTAAACTTTTCACAGCCATATATACCTGTAAAACTGAATGAATATACTTGAAATGACAGGCGATCACAAAGGCTTTTTTAATGAAGTACCTGTTTTTCAAGAATTAGCTTTTGAGTATTTAGTTGGACAAAGAAATTGTGATTTTTTTTCTTTGTATCAGCATTTTAGTCAATGGACAACACTTTTTTTTTTACTTGATAAGCCCTCTGGGCACAGATGTTCTTTGGATGACATAAGAGCAATGTCTGATTAACCAAGTTGCTCAAAGTCACACAGCAGGAAAATGTGGTTGGAAGGAATCAAACCCTCTGCTATGTGAAGTAGTTCACGAGCAGCTCAGATCCTTAGCCCCCTACATTAAATGCTAGACTCTGTCATCTTATATATTACTAACTAGTTTCACTGCACAGTTTGCTATGCAGTTTTCATTACAAGTTACTTTTTCAAGAGGGAAAGAAATGCAAATTTTAGTGATCTATTTGGAAGTTTGAGATTAAAAAAAGACTAAGATAATTATCTTCTGCACATTTCTTTTACCTTAAAAAGTCCCTATTGCAACTCCAAGATTGTTGGGATCCATGTAGTCAATAAATTCATCATATTGGCCCCTTCCATATTTTCAAGGAGGCCAGCAAGTTTAAATTTATTTTTCCTGCAGTGAGTCTCTAAATTCCATTTATTGTGCTAAATTTATTGTATTGTTTTGTTCTCTGTTTCTGGGACTTCCCCCTGGGACTCCACTGAAAATGGGCTAGCACCTAGTTGACAATCCCAGTTAACAAAAGTAAATTAATTAATAAGTAATTAATTAATTAATTAATTAATTAATTAATTAATTAATTAAACTAAAAACCCTGCGAAAATGTGTTTAACTCTTTCAAAGAACTTGAAGTACCTTTGGTTGATCAAATACCTGCAATTAAGATGACAGATATTCAGTCTGCTAACAAACATGTTATTAATTATTTCCATTTCTCATTGAAACACTTCCACCTTACATGTTAGCTCACACATAGAATTTATATTTTTTTCAAGGAGAAATCTGAGGAAGAATTCTTATAAAAGTTTCTTTTTGGTCAAGAGAGTAGACAAAATGGTACATAAAAGGAGACATTTTATATCTAAACATAATAATTTATTTTAAAATTCTTATGTCCTATAGTTGAAGAATTAGCCTATTTTGGCATAAATTGTATGGAAGGAACAAAACTTTTGTATCAGATAAAGCAAAAATCTAACAAGCACTTGCATTCAGCATATCTGAGGACTGCCTTCTTGGATAAGATCTCCACTTTGCTGTTAAGTTTGAAGCATGTAATTGTGGTACATCGTTTACTACTACAGAGCATTGTCTCTTCTTTTCCCATTGTAAATCCTGGCCTTCAGCATGTGTTTTTAAGAATATGAATGCATGTCTCCAACTCTAATCTTTAGGCATGTTTTCAAACAAAACTGTATATGGCATTCCCTTTAAGACAAAAAAAGAATTTCTTCTTATGTTTTCTGTATTGTAAAGACTAAATTGTTTTGTGACTACAGACATACTAGCAATCACAGAAAAAGCCCAAAAATCAGTGATATGAAATCCTCCCAATAGAATACAGTATCCTTCAAGAAAACTGTACATTCAAAAGCAGGTGATGGAGCTATTATATACATAAAACACCTGATCATATCACTTTATCATGAAAAGTATCCCTTATTCAATAACGCAGTGATTCTTATTGCCTTAATCTAGCTAAAGTCTTAAAAGACCATATGTGTCATAGCCTAATAAATTCTCCATGACAATATTATCAGCACAGCAATGGATATACTATCCTGGGCATCTATGAATATTCCCCAGGAAACCATCATCCTTGGAGACCTTTATAAAACTGGGTCCAAACCATGTCTTATACATTCACTAACAGTATTAACCTGCATGGTTTCTCTCAGTTCATAAATATACCAACAAGATATATCTAGCCTGCCACGAAAGGATTCTACTGTAGATTGGATTCTCTCAACTAAACCCAGTACTATCTTTCATTATGGCACACTATCTCACAGCCTAAGTGACCACCTGCTCAGCTTTGTTAACAGGCTTGTATGTAATCCAGTAAAACATCACGCATGCATGGATGGATGTAATCTATCCAATTTTGATGTATAGAACACTGAACTTATACAATTGGAATATGTTAAAAAAATCTCCCTTTAGATGACGATATCCTTGAATTTAACAAAATCTTTACCAATTTACTGAACAACCATGCTCCCATAAGAAGAAAAAAATTAACCTTAAGCCAGCAACATGGCTATCTAAAATCAGTCAACAAATAACGGTGCTTAGAGACAAGGCCAAGAAAGCATGGCATTGCAATGAATCCAAGGAAAAATAAAACCAAACATGGTATAAAACATGACAAAAATCGTCACTACTTTAACTTACTGCAGGCACACCAAAATAATCCTAAAAATTCTGGATATCGGTCCAAAATCTACCAAATCCAGACCAAAGTCAATGACCCACTCCCTCCCCAGAAGACACTTCATTAAGAATCAGCAGTAACTTTAACAAACACTTATTCAGGATATATCCTCACTTATCAAACACAACTCCACCATTACACCAACCCACTTCTATCCACAAAACCCCATAGAACCTTTTCACTCAAATCTTTCTCTGTCTCCACCGTAAGAAAATATCTCTAAAATCTAAAAACTGCAAGTTTTACTGCAGACAGCCTTCCTCTTGAATTTCTAAAAATTGCAGCTATTGCTCTGTCATATCCAATATCTATATTAATAAACAGATCAGTTCTATAATCTCATGTCTCAGCCATTTGGAAAAAGACAAACATTACTCCTCTTTATAAAGGTGGACTCCCTGCTGACAACTCCAACTTCAGACCATTTGCCATTCTGTCACCATTGCATAAAATGACTGCAGTGCTTAACCATAACTGATCTTCTCTCCCAGATACAAAATGGTTTCCATCCCAGGCATAGCACCACTACTGCCTTACTTCACTTTGCTGATAATATTAATAAAAACAAAAATACTGGAAACCTAGTATTATCCTTATTCCTAGACCTGTCCAAAGCACCCAACACCGTCTCTCATGTTAAATTATTACTAAAACTGCCTGCTTAGGTCTTTCCCCCTCTTCCCTATCCTGGTTTAACAGCTACCTGACAGATATATTCCAAGCAGTCAAATGGCAGAAAGGATACTCATCATTTCTACCCATTCCTGCCGGGGTGCCACAAGGTTCCACACTTGGACATTTCCTGGTTAACATATTCCTATATAATCTACACAGTGCTTCCAAGCATGCCATTCTTGTATAATATACAGATGACTCTGCACTCATCTGCATAGCCTCTAACCTACAAAAACTACAAGAAATTACTCAAGAATCCATTGCACCCATAGAATCCTGGCTAGACAACTCACAACTCCTACTTAACTCCCCCCAAAATGAAATTACTATCACCCCTAAAACATTCTACAAAAGCAAAACATCTTCTCAAAATCACTTTACTAAAAAGCACCCTGAATGAGCAGGTCCATAACACCAAACCCTTAGCAGTCACAATTGATGACAACTTGAAATTTGACCTCACTTCCAAACTATTATTACAAAAAAACATAAAAAACTCAGCCTCTTGTATAGAACAACCCCCCAACATACAAAACTAGAGAAACCATAGCTAAAGTCTACCTTCTACCTACCCTACTGTATGCCTCATCACTCTTTACTAAGCTACAAATGTCCAAACAAACAAAACTAGAACAATGCTACAATAAAATACATCACTTTGCTGCAAATCACCCCTTTAGAACTCATGATTGTTCTGCCCTTAATCAACTAAACTGGACTGATCTCCCACATTATCTCCACTATAGTCGGGTACAACTAGTTCATACTCTAATATACTATCCTGATAACTAGTTCATACTCTAATATACTACCCTGATAACTATCAGGTACTAAAAGGCATGCTTCAAAATGGAATGAACTCTCACATCAACCCCACGACAGTCAGTCACTGCTAGCTCATAATCTAGTATACCTCCCTGATAAGTATCAGGTACTAAAAGGCATGCTTCAATGCTACCACCCTACCATGGAATGAACTCTCACATCAACCCCATGACAGTCAGCCATTACTAGCTCAAACTGTAATATACTACCCTGATAAGTATCCAGCACTGAAAGGCATGCTTCAAAACTACAACTCTACCATGAACTGAAGTCCCACATCACCCCCACTATAGTCAGCTACTACTAGTTCATACTCTAATATACTACCCTGATAGGTATCCAGCACTAAAAAGCTTGCTTCAACACTACAACCCTACTAAAGTTATTTGGTCTAAAGACAAACTCTGCCTCCTCTCTGATGCTAAAGCCCAAAATGTATTGAGAGCTTCCTTATACGCAAACTCTGTAGCTACTGTTTGGAATTCCCTCCAACATGATCTCAGGCTTCTTGAAAACCAGTAGATATTCAAAACACATCTAAGAGAACACCTGTCAACATTCTGGCTCTGTAGCTATACATCTGCAGGATAAGTATAACATCTCTGCTTTCCCCTTCCCCTTCTACTATACATCTGTTCTCAATGACTTTGTTACCATCTCCCACTCTCTTGTCACCCATCCCACATTCTACCCATGTTTCTCTACTTTCTTTTACCATTCATTTCATTTATATCTCAAAACTGTATCAACCTTTTGCTATCCACCCTTTATAAATAGCCCAGTAATCTAGTTTGTGACACCTGTTCTACTGCACAGTTATTTATTTTAACTACATCTGTATTGAGTATAATTAGTAGAAGAAGCCTTACTACTGTATGTAAAGTTAATATCCTATTTAGTTTGACATTTGCAGAGCAAACAGAAAAAAATATAGGATG
This sequence comes from Protopterus annectens, assembly GCF_019279795.1. NCBI lineage: Eukaryota > Metazoa > Chordata > Ceratodontiformes > Protopteridae > Protopterus > Protopterus annectens. Next base: position 743,220,674 of record NC_056749.1, on the reverse strand, counting down.
GAGACCAAGGTTAAAATGTACTACTTTAACATAAAATAATAAAACAGACAAGTGCTTTCATGCCACATATGGCACCTCCTCAGATCCTTAAACATCAATACAAACAAACTCCATTGATATCAAATTAACAATCAATCAAAGCATGACATCTCATCACATGACTGATAGTTCATTAACATCATTGGTGCATAAAGGCAGCCAATCCATGACATGAAATAATTCTAAATAAACGACAAATCATATTGAAAAAAATTTATAAAAGCCTATCACTGAAAACAGGTACCAATGAAAAAGAATAGAATGACAAAGACTATCTAAATGGATGTGATATGAAATATAGATACAAATGTAGGTATACTTTTAAGCTATGGCCTTCATCATTCAACTCCCCAACACTTCCATTATTAAAACATTACAGCAAATGTACAAGGGAAAAGAACCACAATTCATGAACTTATCTAAATAATATATTTGGACCATTGGTAATTCTAACGTCATAAATGTTCACAGACTAATGCAGGCTGGGATATGAGTATTAAAAGTGAACCATGAATGTTAACCTATCACTGTGATAAGGTGCATACCACTAAGGAAGTGATTAAGTGCAAACACCAATAGAATGGAAATGCAGGTGAGCAAGGAAGTCTAACTACCTATCTAAAAAGTGGGCATAATAGCAATTCTAACTCCAAATGTAAGGTAATATTTGAGTAGTAACTTTCATCAGCTTAAACTGTAAATCATTCAATTACCTATGGTGCCCATCATTAAAACTTTTCAACAGGGACACAAAATTAAATGAAAAAATATAAAATATATACTGTATGTCCTCAGTTTTCTTCAAATTTGTTAAGGAAACCATGCAGAAGAAATCACATTTTACACAGGGTATGCATGAGGATCTCTATACCTCTAAACCTCTCAGTGCAAGAAATCTGAACAAAGACTGACAAAATGTGGGGACAAAGGCCCAAAAATAGGGACATATTTTAAATATTACTATTACAAGCTCAGAAAGTTACTAGAGTAACAGGATTTGTTTCAACATACATTTTCTAAAGGATTTGAAGTCTGAAACTCAAATGTATGTCATTATTTAGTGACTTTAATCCTCAGATCATCCAGGTAATTTGTAAGAAAAACATAGATTTTATGAGGAACAGACCAAAAATATGAGCCAAAAATCATGACATTCTGCGAAAATCTGTACAGTTGAGAGGTATGAATTCTCCAGACTTGTGTGTGAGGAAGGAGAGTTTATACAGCAGTTACACAGTTTTAAAGATGATCTGAAGTCTAGAGGTTAGCAAATGAGAGTCTTAAGGGAAGTGTAGGTCTGGAGCTGAATTTCTCTTTTAAAAACAGCAAATCCCTGAAATGTTTACTCTGTTACAAAAGGCTTAGTCAGGATGATACTATACCCTCTGTTCAGTAGGGTACCTATGGTTGAAGAACATGTATATATTGCAACTACATTGATGTCAATGCAAATTTCTTTAAACATCCATCCACAGGAAGAGTTTATAGGTTTTCTTTTTATGCAAATTATTCCGCTGTAGATCTAGTGTATTTACCAAGATGTACATCTTGCCCTTGTTTTTACGTGGGGAAGAAGAATTGCTCATTAAAAAAATGATTCAAGGATGGGCGTCATTGTGAATAGAACAGGAAAGAATGAATTGAGGTGGATTACTTCATTATAAGTTGACAAAGGATACCATCGAAATGAGACCGTACCTTTGAAACCACACCTGAAATCACACCCCATTTTTAGATAGTAGTTAGGCTTCCTTGCGTTTCTTTTTTTTTTCCTTCTGAATTTATTGGTGTTTGATATCATATATTTGCTTAGAGTCATAATGATAGGTGACTCCCTTTGTTCACTTTTATTATTTATATCTTGGGAAAGTATGAGTCAGTGAATATTTATTTGCAGCTATAACTACTTATGATAGGAATGTATTAGTAGAATAAGCTATTATTTGTGTTTTTTTACATATATTTTTTATATTCTTTTTATTTAATTGTGTCTACCTGTTGAAAAGTTTTAATGATGGGCACCACAGGTAATTGAATGACTTTCAGTTTAAACTGATGAAAAGTTACTACTCAAATGTTACCATACATTTTAGTTACAATTGCTATTATGCCCATTTTCAGATAGGTAGTTGGACTTCCTTGCTCCTGTTTGCTCCTGTTTCCTCACTTGCTTCGAGTTACCCCCTTATTGTAGTGATTGTAATTATGCCCACTGTTTTGATAGGTAGTTGGACTTCCTGCCCACTGTTTTGATAGGTAGTTGGACTTCCTGCCCACTGTTTTGATAGGTAGTTGGACTTCCTTGCTCTTGCCTTTCCATTCTATTGGTGTTTATAATGATTCACTTGTTAGTTCTGCCCCTGACTACAGCGATAGGTCAACATTCATTTTTTATTTATTTGTGACAAGAACTACTTATGATAGGAATGCATAAGTGGAATTAGTTATTAGTTATGTTTTTTGTATATATTTTTTATATTTTTTTCCATTTAATTTTGTCTACCTGTTGAAATTGAGTCATCACTGTCCCACAGAAAACAATATATCATCAACAAAAAGATTGTATGCGTTATACCAACAAAATAACCTATGAAAATACATAAAAATCTCTACTGCTCACCCATGAGGCCGATAGTTTCAAGCAGTGGGTGGATTACTGAACCCATATTGATATATCTGCAGTCTCTCTTGGGTACAGTTTTCACAAAAGTGAAAAGCTACATATGACATATCAATGATTTCCTGCATCAGTTATTTTGATGTTATAGCACACATAAATAATATGACTGCATTACTATGATTCCTAATAACTTTGGTGTAGACGCAGTACATGACTTCTTATGTAAGAATACAGGTGTGTGTGCTAGAGAGATAGAAACAATCTGTGAATTGAACAAGAAATTGTTTTAAATAATTATGTATTTATGTTTCACAGCCATATATTCCATCAAAAAACTGGTGTAGCTATGGGCACGTCCATTGCTAATACATATTCAAATCTTGCTGTAGCTAAATACATGAATGTAGAGAAAACGTTCACTTTTTAGTCTTATTAAGGATGGATCAGAAATTATTACGTCTATTTTTAGAAAGGAGGTTCAGATGAACAGATTTACCCATAGGACTAGTATGCATGCCCCTCATACATTTAAAGGTATAGTTAAAAATCAGTTTTTTAGAGCTAGTAGATTAAATACTGACAATGTACACTGCTGTAATGACTTGGATGATATTATAAAAAAAGTTTAAAAAACGTGATAATGAAGATTTGTCACTGCAGGATATGAGGAATAAAGTGTTTGGGAATAGAAATTCTGTTGCTAAACCATATTTTGCATTAAATGATATGGGTATAGTAAACAAAAAAGATAGCATATGGCAGAATTACATGTGTTATGTCACCATTTATATTAGGAGATTTGATGGGATTAGGAAAATAATAACAAAAAAATGGAATATTCTGGGAGCTATGCCTGAGAGTAGAATAGTATTACACAAGTCATGTTTTGCTTACAAAAATGTAGTTTGAAACAGAGATTATGTTATAAGGATATGTCTACTATTCAATCCCAATGAACTAATAAACTGAAGAGACTTCCATATTATAGTTGCAAATGCTATAATGATATTACAAAAGAGAATGAATTTGTACACCCCATGACTAAGAGAAAATTTGTATTTAACTGCTAAGCAAAGTGCAACACCTCTAATATTGCTTATATGGCTAATTGTGTTAAGTGTTCTGCTTTCTATGTAGTATACAAGAAAGTTTAAAGAAAGAATTACAGAACATAATTCAGAAATATGGAGGGGGGGGTGATCAGTAATGCACTTGCAAAACATATAGGTGAGAAAGGTATAGAGCATAGGTTTTTATTTAGGGTAATTGATATGAAATAGACAGAAGAGGGGATGATTTGAATAATATGCTTGAAATCTGTGAATATGAATGGATTTTAGGCTTAGATACCGATCATGCACCTGGGAGGAATATGGCAGTCAGTATTAAGTCCGCATTAAGAAGGAAACAAATGGCTATATATATATATATATATATATATATATATATATATATATATATACTTTTTGTATCTTTATGTAATTTTAATTACTGGGTCTGTGTCATTGCTATTGCCTGTTAAATTAGCACTTTAGTAAATTAGATAATTAGCGAATTGAGAGTGTTTTGTGACTGGGCCGTATTACATAGTTTGTACATTTAAATATGGCTGTGATTGTTAAATTTATTGAACACACTGAAGAAAGGTTATCCCCTAAAGCTTTGTGGACTTGAATAAATATATTGTTTTTATCTATCCTGCATTTCTGTTACTTGGAGTTTTTACTTTGTTGTTTGGACATTCTATTTGTGTCCCTTGAAATGAATGGAGATCTAGCAAAATGTCCTGTCTGCGATTTATTCTGGCATAGGAACACTTGAGGCTTGCCTCTTTAAATATCTGCCTACCTTTTAACCTATTAAACAATCTGTGTTTAAATACACATATATGCACAAGCATAGTTGAATGCATACATGGAAACACATGCTCACACACACACACACACACACACACACACACACACACACACACACACACACACACACACACACTAAGCAAACTGTTAGAATGTAAACCCTGGAAATAATACCTAGCCTGACCTTTGTTAGTGTTTGCCAAGAGCTTGCAAAGAACCTAGTGAAGGTTTTGTCTGCTCACTGTAATAGGGTTTGTATTGGTGTACAGCACTATAAGGGTACCACAAAAATGAATGCATAACTCCTTGATAGTCTTATTTCATTTTTGACTACATTTAATTACATTATTTTACAACACAAACAACATTTTTTGACAATTAATGAATGCATAAATGAATAACTCATTTAAAGATTCCATCATTATGATGCACTGTATTTTTTATTTATCTGTCCACATCGTTAGGAGTTTTGATTATGGCTCCTAGTTTGCAGTCATCTGTGAACTTTGTTAGCCAAAGACCTTCTGTGTTAGCCTGTACTTCAGAGAAGTAGATACCAAACAGGAGAGGACCTAGGACTGAACCCTGTGGTACTCCACTTGTCACTGGTCTGAAGTTGGATTTAGAGTCTGCTACTTTCACAGTGTGGGTTCTGTCAGTGAGCCAGTTGGCAACCCATCTTGTAACACAGGGATTTATACCTAGTTTAGTGAGTTTGTCTATAATTCCAGAGTGGGGGATGGTGTTGAAAGCCTTGTCGAGATCTAGATAGGCTGTGTGTACCACCTTACCCTCATCTACAGCTTCAAAGAAGTCTATCAGATTTAGGAGACATGATCTGCCTTCTACAAACCCAAACTGGGTAGGGTCCAAAGTCTGGAGATTATCAATGTCATTGTTTATAATTTCCATGATGATACACTCCATAGCCTTGCAGACAGGCTTGTCAGGCTAATGGGGCGGTAGTTCCCAGGGTTCGTGATGGCTCCCCCTTTGTGGAGTGGGATAACCGTTGCTGTGCACCGTTCAGTGGGCACGAAGCCTGAGGTGAGGTTATGACTGAATATGGTACTTAGGTGGGCTGCCAGTTCATTCTGTAGTTCATGTAGAACGCAGCCTGGGATGTTGTCAGTTCCCATGAATACTGTGTTCCTGGCTTTGGAGAGTGTGTTTTTTACCTTTGCAGCCGTGATTATAGGTACTTTGCATTCTTCCGGTATAGAGATGGGCTTAGGGGATGAGAGAGGGGTAAAGTTAGCACTGAACCTATCTGCCAGGATGTTGGCAATATAAGTTGGTTCTGTATATTTAGTGCCATTGTGCTGTAACTCAGAGCAGATCTGAGTGTTGCCATTGAGATTCTTGAAATAGCTTTAGAATGCTTTGTGGTTGTCTTTAGAATCAGTGGCAATTTTGTTTTCATAACTAGCTTTGGAGGATTTTATGAGGGAATCTCAGCTTCTTACTGAGGCTGACCATGGAGTTCCTCCAATCATGGGATTTTACTCTTTTTTGCAAAAGTTTCTTTCTTCTATTGTAGAGTTTGTTTATAGCAAGGGACCACCAGATCGGCTTCCTTTTTTTGGAGGATAGCATCTTGGTTCTGTTAAGGATTGCACGATCCATGCACTCATGTAAGTGCTTATAAAGTGCAATTGTATAAGATTCAGCAGTCGTATCTCTATTGTCTGTCAGCATGGGTGTCGTGAAGTTTGCCACTTCTGTCTTAACAGGCGTGAAGTTGGCTTTGGAGAAATTTGTTACTGCGGTTTCCCTAATGGGGAGTGGGGGTGGGATGTGGATGTCTAGGGTGATTTGCTTGTGGTCGGATCTGACCAACGAGGAACTGACCTCTGGTGTGGAACACCGGTTGCCCATGGTGGTAATGACCAGGTCTAGGATATTGCTGCCCCTGGTGGGGGTGTAGATAAGTTGATCCAAGGCATTGGAATTTATGAATTCCAGAAAACATTGAGCACAAGAGTTGGTACATGAGTAAGTTTTCCCAGTTAATGGTGGGGTAGTTGAAATTGCCCATTATTAGGGTGTTAGGTTCTACCCTAATATTTTCCAGTGTATCAAGAAATGAGGAGTGGGAATACTAGAGCATGGTGGGGGGATCTGTAGTAAGCTACAATTTGCATTGCGGTCTTGCCCAAAGTTAGTTGCACTTGGATAATCTCAGATGCATTAAGCTGAGCAACTAGCCTGGAGGTGTGGATATCCTTAATAAATATGGACACGCCTCTGCCTTTAGTGCTTCGGTCCAGGTTAGGAGGTTGAAAGGTGTGGTATGAATTATAGCCTGGTAATGCAGGGGTGCTCTCTGGAGCCTTGAACTAGGTCTCCGTCACTGCACAGATGTCGATGTTCTCCATTTTAAGGAGTGCCACGAGTGAGTGTATTTTGAGGTTTAGACTTCTAGCATTAAGTAGCATTACCCTAAGATTTTGCTTGCTTGTACCTGTTATGGTGGTGAATTTGTCATTTGAATCTTGCCTAAAAAAGGCACTATAGGGGGTGGCAAGAGCCTAGCCAGTATCCGGAATCCCAAGGGCAAGAGGTGCAGGCCATCTCTGGCAAAGCATCGTAGTCGACATGAGTAAAGGCTAGAACTCATTGTTAGTAGGTCATCCACATACACAGAACAAGCCTGTTAGAGTGTAGTGTTATGCTTCTGGCATCGCCTCATTTCTGAGGCCTGATTCCACTACCGTATCCGTAACTTCCCATGGCCAAGATCAATATACTTAGGACCCCTTCTGTGGATATAAATTAAAACCACAACTAGCCTTAAATGTGACACACATAAATGTAATTATGGAGAAAGCAGAAAAGGGTGAACTTGCTTCAGACTGTTACTCATCTACATGACAGCACAGAGAGAGAAGGGGTTTCTCCTGCATAACCTGCGATTCTGTGAAGCCAGAAATAAAGTATCTGTCTAAAAATAGAAAGTGCTTTGTGGCATCACTTTCAAAAAGGGTATGTATCATTTTTTTTTATTTTACTTAATCTAATTCCATCTGTGTGCCTTTAAAGTGCACATACTGTCAATGTGTTAATACTTTTTGTTGTACCAGATTTGGGTCACTTTTGGGTTTGTTTTCTGATGGGAGTATGAAGTTGCTGATATTCTGGGCAGTTTGCTTGATCCAGGTTTTATTTGCATTTTTTTCTGACTGGCTGTGACCTTGAACTACAGTCTTTAAGTTGTGTTGTATAATAGAACCTGCTGTAGCTGATTGAGCTGCTCTGTGCTGCTCTCTGCTGCAGCTCTTTGTTTCACGCTGCTACTGGACATGCAGGTCTGCATTTGACCATGTTTTGCTAAGCATAATGGCAGGGTGCATTGTACACATAGACAGAGCCTATTGTAAAGTGTTTATAATTGGACCTAACATTTTCCTGCCTAGTCTGTGTGGTCATTAAAGGTTAATTCTAAGCTGCTGATGCTGTTTGATTATAACAACTCCTTGTTATCTTGTGCGCTGCTGCTGTTGTCTGTTGATATTTTTTTTTTGCTCATAGCTCAATTTCTCAGATTGTTCTTGTAATAATTATGTGTTGTTCTCAGACCATTTCAAAATCATTATTAACAGTTATTGATATTTACATCTTCCCTTGTATTATGGTTAGTAATTAATTCTAACTATATTTGGCTGCATCTAAGACTGTGACCACTGACTCTATTCTAGAAGCAATTATTGTCTGACACTCAAGCCTAGAGTCTCTTTGAAGTGTGTATTTTGTAGTATCTCAGCATCTCTTGGTTATCTTGGTGAAGGTCCAGCTTTGAAATGTATGCCATACATGATGAAGGCTTTGTATTCATTCAGCCGAAACCAGTTTGTTTTTTAAGAATACTTTTATTAAAGTATTTTCTGGTGCCATTGTATGCTGGTCTCTCTATCCTTTTTGGAATGCCTTTCTTATTTTGAGACCTTGCAGCTGCCGTACTTGCAGAGTTTTCTGTAGTTTCCATCTCAGCCAATATCCAATCATAATACTGGCCGCATCTGAGTCTGCTGTCATAGAGAACACCATGTATAATTTTTACTATGTATTCAGCTGTTCATAATATTGTCATTACAGTGAATTTGTGCATTTCTCTTGCACTACTGGCATTGTGCACCAAACTGTAGTAGTACACTACTCTCGCATCACACTAGATGTGATTTATATTACCTCTTCAGCCCTCAGGCTAATGTCATTATACTGTATTCATTTGTTGCCCTATTACTACTGTAACTGCATTCTGTGCTAAACTAAATATGTGTCTTTCTCTTGGATTAGACTACATTACATAATGTCTTCCCTGTAGGTTCAAGTAGTTGTCAGTGTTAACTTATCGTCACCTCACCTAGTATAAGTCCATCACAGCAATTTATCTACCAAACATATCTTCTTTCTTACTGAGGAACTGGTTTTAATTATCATTTCTTTACTGAAAATTAATATCTCCTGGAAAACATGGAAGCTGTGTCAAGCTTCATACCTTCATTTGCCTGCTTCATTACACTTAGAACACTGACACAGTCTAGGAATGTCTTAATGCACATAACAATATCTCACTATCCATCTGTGGAGATATACATCCTAACCCTCACCCATTCCGAAATAGGCAACTCCCCATTTCCATAAGTCAACACTACCACTACCTGCCCCCTCAGCTCAGATGACCCAGACTCTGAAATAGACTGTCCATACATGTCAAACTGATTGACTCTTTGGCCCTCTTCAAAAGGAACCTTGATGACTGGATGGGAGATAGGAATTTCACACTGGGGATCACGTCAGTCACCCTGCTAGACAGGTGACCAGGGAAGTAAATGTTCTGCGAAGAAATAGCCAGGGAATTGTTATGGCTAGGCTTGTATAAGCCCTAGGGCCGATAGCCTAATACCAACCTATGAACTATGAAATTATTAGTGAGAAGTGTAGTTATCTATTTAGCCTGAAGGTCACACTTTTTCCAACACAGATGTTTAATAAGCAACAGCTAAACTCTCCCATACCTTCATAACACACATTAAAGGAAAATACACTGAGGATGTAAAAGATAACACTACAAGTCTCCAAGAATCAGGCCCAAAGAACCTCAGCAGTAATCCATTAACACAACTCTACCATATTCACATCACTCAATGGCTCACCAGGCTGCAGACTGGAAACATTTCCTTGCCACTAAGTCTAAGTGGACAAGTAGAAATGGCCTAGTAATATGTGACTCCATTATCAGAAGCATTGTCTGCACATTCACTAGCCTGAACAAAAATAGGGTAACAGTTATCTGGCTTTCCATTACCAGCATCTGTGATGTCAGGTAAGCCCAACAACCCCTAAAACAGAACATATGTGGCTACAATCTCCATGTAGTTCATGTAGGTGGGAATGTTCTGACACACTCAGTTCAAAAGAACATGCAAACAAGACATATTGGTGCTCAGCTTTCTCTGTGGCGCAAGGTGTAAACTCACTGAGCTAAACACAAATGCAGAGTTGAAGCAGGGTTTGAGTTCAGTATGTGGATATATTTGAAAAGAGAGTCAGAATGTGATTAGTATAATAACTTTGGTCTAGCGACATTGACAAACACGACTATCCCTGTGGCACAACGCACAGGTGTAGTGAGTTTAGATAAAGAACACAGCTAATTAAGGGTTCAAATCCAACTAAAAATAGTTTGGGGTTGGGGTTGGTATAATGGTTAAGTGTTTACCTCACAGACACAAGACACAGGGTTTGATTCCCACCTTTGAAATGGAAATTGGCTAGGCTTAAAATGTTCCACAAGGACAGCTAGCCCAGTACTTGCCTATAGATCTATGACCTTAAGTTTGTGTCAGATATAGACAAGATTTGGTCCTGATTAGAGTCCTGTCCACACACAAAAATATCTACTAGGATGACAAAATGGTTGGCTTTTCGTAATAGACTAAGTAGCTGCTGTCATTCTAGGGGGGTACATTATGTGTCATCCTAGGACATGATAATCGATATATCCTTTTCTTTGTCATGTATGTCCTGCACATTCCATTTTACAACTTTCACATACTGGTCAAAGCACTTACTGCCTCTGTAGTGCCTTTTACTCATCAAATTCCTTCCTCTGGATATTCCAAAATTACTAAAATATATGCAGTAAACAGTAAGTGTACCATATCAAGGTTGTTCAGCTCCTTGCCAACAGTATTAAAAATAAATTGTGGATTGTGAGACTCCCCTGCAACATGAGAAATCCATGTCTGCATTGTAACACAAACTTGGTTTCCATGTAAATTTGGCAATCTCTCTTTCTTTCCCAGGTTTCAGATCCTATCATTCATTTGGACCTGCATGAAATGGCAGGGGAGTATCACTATTTGTTGGAGACACAATTATCCTTATACAAATTCCCCATAATCCAAAAGTAGAACTTACTGACATTCAAATGACCCTATATAAAGTAAATTACTCATGGCCTGCTATAGATCAACTGCTATATCATGAGGTGGCCATGATAGATGGATTTTGTAATCTACTTAATAAACTAGCAATAAACACAAATACCTACTGATGGGTGATTTCAATTATCCATTGATTTACTGGAGAGCCTATACCACAAAGGTGATGACTAGCCAAAGATTCCTAGATATAGGAAATGTCAATCTTTTTCATTTATCTTTCCAGGTAACTAGGGGTCAACATCTCAATTTTTGTCCTCATAAGCACTAAATCAGCCTACACTATTCCTACAAAGCACTCAACTCTGATTAGATCTGATCACAGATTCATAATGTTCTCCTCTGGGGATCTAAAACCTACCACAATAAACAAGTCTATATAAAAGGACTTTAAAAAGACAAACCTATAAAAACTGTATGATGAGCTGCTAAAAGTGAACTGCAGGACCCCCCCCCCCCATGTAACGTCAGCTGTCACTTATCACAATTAATTTTACTCCCATCTCACAAATAATGAAAAGCAAGTGGTCCAATCAGAATCAAATATAATAATGAATGTAAAACAATGGCCCAATCAGAATCAAATATAATACTGAATGTAAAAATAAAGTACTGCAGTGGCCATGCAACATTAATAAGCTGTATAGTAAAATAAAAATACAGACAAGGTATATAATAAATCAGAATCTACCCATATTAAATATTCGATCGAAAGCTGTATAGTAAAATAAAAATACAGACAAGGTATATAATAAATCAGAATCTACCCATATTAAATATTCGATCGAAAAGATCACCACAAGATAGATCAAAATGAACATAGATAAAAATTAGTTTCTGAAACCAAGGATGATTGCAATCTTTCTTTCTCTGCATTGGATGATTAGGAAATTAAGCTCAGCCATATTCTGAATAAATTCATAATTGCATTATCCAGTCTGATTCTTAATATATTTCTTATATACTTTCAGATAAAATTAGTTCCAATATCACAAGTGAAGTGTCATATACTCCCACAATTTATTCCCCCATAAGTTATTATGGAATATATTCCAGCTGGATTTTTAAAGCTAAATGTACCACCTCGCTGTGTCCAGAAATAAGCCCATCTGTTAACCCTACTAAAACTTTTCAACTTAAGCACAGCCATGGTCTGCTGCTGAGATATGAAAAATAGCCATTATTTTACCCCAGAGTTAAGATGGCCGCAGCTCAGATCCCTGGAGTTATAGACAATCAGTATAGCAAACATGACTTACAAAGCCATGGAAATATTATATCTGATTCTATAATATCTAGTATAAAAATCCTATTGTCTAGACGTCCAACAAGGGCAACTTACCAGTAAGATGTTTTGTCTGGGAGCATGATTCAAGGGGGAGGGCCTACGACTCATCATATATAAGGAAGTGGCATGCCCCATTCAGCAGATTCATCAGTGGCTTGATGGCCTTCCCAACCTGCCCTTATGGCAAGGGTTTTAGGAGGAGGCCTTACAGCTTGACCCCCCCCCCCTTGTTTTTTCCCCTATTGCTGCTCAGTGGCCTTGACTCTCCTTCAGTTGGCCTTATTTTAACTGGTGGCCATATAAAGTGGTATTTTGGTTGGAAAGGAAGAATTAAAGGGGTCTTCCACCAGATCTGACCCTGTCCTGTAAAGGTCAGCTGGAACAGGCTTGGTCATGCCAATCAGCTTAAGAGTTAATGATTATGATTGTTACGTTACATGTAAATTTACTGTGGCATCTTTAAGGGCTTTCAGTAGCATTGTTAATAAAGGGTCACAACGAGAATACTGTGTGGTTATTGGCTCAGCTCAGTGGACAATATGGTGTTGCAAAAGGAAAATAATGTTTACTTAATTTAGTAAATTCTTCTAGAAAGTCACTGCAGCTGTAGATAAGAGCAGACACAGACCATGCAGTTTAAGCAGTGTACCTGCATTTCTTCAGGGCTTGGTCAAGGCCTTTCACAGTGTTCCACATGTTGGAACTGTAAACAAGATTAAAGGCCTAAATGTAAAATGGCTTGCAAACTAACTGTCAGAAAGAACCCATATAGTTAAAGTAGCTGATCCATCTTACAAAAGAAAGGGGTGACTGGTGCCATTCTCCAGGGCTCAGTACTGGAATCCTTTCTATTTGGCATCTATTGCTGAGATCACTAAACCACTAACTCAGACATATGACTACTCAAGTTTGCTGATGACTGAAAGCTAAGTGTTGTTCAATGAGCATCCAACACCATGTCACTAGTGCAAGGGTTAAACCATGTGAATCAATGGTGTGTTAGAAGCTAGTTTATCTTAAATGCAAGTAGTGGAGCATTAAGCCTTTTTGTAAACAAATCTTGACAGCAGCTTACGATATACACTGCATCACATTCCACACTGGCATGGGTGTTAGAGATTTCAGCGTTTCATTGTTAGTTCCCTAAACATTTACAACCATGTGGCGACAGTAGTAAGGAAATCCTTGTACACATCCAAATTAGTAACTAAAGGTATTCCATCCAGGTTAAAAGAAGTAATCATTACTGTGCCCCAAACAGACAAATCTTGGAATACAATGTGTCTTTAGCATGTATGTATCTGAACAGGTTTACTTTGTTTCATTGAATCTCATTTCACTGAATTTCATTTCACCCCGACCACTTTGGTGAAAACACAAATTACTGAAAACTCATTTCACTGAATCTCATTTCACTAAACTGAACTTAGTATATATGGGACTGTGTGGAGTACTGTAAGGCAAGTAAAAGGTATATACCCTTTTCTCCACTGAAGTGCAATCCTGAGTTAGTATATATAGTTGGGAGGTGAGGGGGTGTAGCTCCCCCGCACCTTGTTTTATAATTGTATTTTACCAAAAACTTCCAAACAATATATTTTAAACAATAGGCATGCATAGTTGCAACACCAATGACTAACTCTCTCCAAAAAACAATATGTACTCAAACTAAGTGGGGGGCTCTGCACCCAACACCCCCCAATGTCACTCCCCCAATGTGGGGGGCTGTACCCCCACCCCCCAACTATATATACTAACTCCAGGATCTCACTACAGTGAGGAAAAGGGCATATACCTTTTACTTGCCTTACAGTACTCTACACAGTGCCATATATACTAACTGCTGTTCAGTGAAATGAGATTCAGTGAAATGAGTTTTCAGTAATTTGAGTATTCAGCAAAGTGGTCGGGATGAAATGAAATTCAGTGAAATGAAATTCAACAAAACAAAGTAGACCTATCTGAACACATCACTCAGAAAAACCTGAGGGATTCTACTGAGTTCACTTCCACTCATTGAAGCTTTAATTGTATTTAATAAAAGCTACAGTAATGCCTTAAATGTACACTCCATCAACTAGAACTAAAAGAATCAAACTGAATACAGCGCCTCATCTGATGACACGACTGAAGGAACTAATGAAGGGCCAAATCAAAGCATGGATACCTTGAAAAAATAATAACTCGCATACAAACCTAATCATTTTAGGCAACTTATAACCCTTACAAACTATAAAATAAAACAAGACAAGAAAAAATATTATACAAGTCTTAAAAATACCAGTTTAAAAAACATAAACTCTGTTGGTCATCCATCAACCACATCTTGGCATCCCAGCCAGATTACATGGCCATTGCTGCCCTCAAATGCTTTACCAGACTATATTTCCTCCTTATCTAACTCTCACTATTTATAAAAAGTTGCCTCTCTTCTAAAAACTGTCCTCCTCTGCAACTGTCACAAACTCCCCAGACAGCAAACCCCTCCTGTAGCCTTCTCATTTAACTCAGTTCCCATTTCTACCATTAAAACCCTTCCCAGCCAACAGAGACCCACTACTCTCAACCCTGACATCTTACCCTCAAACTACTTAAAACTTGTGGCAGAAGCACCAGCTTATTCAATCTCCATACTAATAAACTGCTCTATAAAAGAAAACATCCCTGCCTTGTATAAGAATTCTTGCATTTTACCACTAAATTAAGCTTGAAATGAATCCAGTCTCTCCAACTATAGACCAATAGCCATACTTTCAAAAATCCTTGAAAAATGCACACAGTCTCACCTGCTTAGGTTCTTAGTAGATAGCTATGTCTTATCTCAACATGACGTGACATCCACCCACACCATAGCACCAGTACTGCTCTTGTCAGTTTTATCTCAATCAAATATCAAACAGAAATAAAGGATATCTTGCATCTACTCTTTTGCTTGAACACCAAAAGCATTTCACAAAGATTGCCATACATTTTTCACACAAAAACTCTCTCCCCTGGTCTCAACATCTCATACATCTGCAGATTTAAGGTGCAATCTAGAGGATCAAACCTTACCTCACCATCACTGCAAGAAAACCCCTAGGCTTTTACTTACTGCTCCCATCTCTGCTCTATGCTACCCCTCTACTGATCAGTTTACAATAGTATACAACTGTCTCTCCTTGAGTGACACTACAACAAAGTAATAAACTTTGCTGCCGTTATGCCCGATACAACCCACCACTCTCTAGCTAGAAAAACTGTCTTGCTTATAATTAAATTACCTGAGCCACTCTTGGATACTAACCCCTCATAAACATATTTTCAGACCAATTTTCAACCCTACGTAATATTCTACAATATTATCTTCCAAGCTGACCACTAAGGCCCGCTGATAAAGGACTCCACCAAATAACTTAATTTTAATACTTCTCTTATGTCTGCAGAATGAGGAACTGATTATCTTTGACCCACAAACAGATTAATACTTGCAACTTTTTCAAATTGCAACTCAAACAGCACCTCTTGGCCTCATTATTCTACTCCTGGTCAGGCCCATATTACTCCTATTGCTCCCTATAACTATTCCCAAACACCTCTTCTGTGAACCCAAATAAATGAAATATCATTCTGTCAAATGATGGTTTCATCAAAGTTTTTCCCAGGGGGGAAAAACAGTGGGCCATCATCAGGGATCTGCCCTTCTTCCCACTGTAGTGCAATCTCAGTGATGGCATATTTAGTTGGTAGTGTTTCGGGGTCACAGCCCCCCACCAGGGTGGGTTTTAAAAAGTGCTGTTTTTGTTGCAGTCAGTGGGTTGGCCAAGTGCTTGTTTACCCTGGGAATGTATTTAGTTTAAACAATTGTTCAGTGAATTAAGTTTCATTTAATTTCATTCACTGAAGAGGTGTTTGATGAATAGTGCATTTGATTAATACAGACCACACTCCTACTCCACCCCACTCTTAATTTCAGTCCCATTTCAGCCTCATCCCTCTCTGTAACTGTCACCCTTTCACATTTCATAACTTCACTTTAATTCATCAACCTGACTTATAAGTATACTTCCTTCCTGCCTCTCCTAAAATTCACATAATTTTCTACCTCAGCTCAAAGCTTATTTATTATTTATTTATTTTGCATTTGTTAACTGGGATTGTCCAACTGTGAAAGACAGGTCCTTTGAAGTAGAGGCCCTAGGAGTAAGTCCCATATGACAAATAACAATAGCAATATATTATTTTCATATATACATAATATATAGAAGCGCACACACACACACACACACACACACACACGCACGCACACACACACACACACACACACACACACACACACACACATAGATAGATAGATAGATAGATAGATAGATAGATAGATAGATAGATATAGATAAATGGATAGATACATACATATATTTGTACAAACAGTTTTGCAGTCCTTTTTTCTGTGCTACAACCTGTGTGATTCAATCAAGCAGTTAATTGATTATTCAGTCATTCATATATAAGTCCTTTTATCTATTCACTTTGCGAGGTTATTCATCAATGTGCCACAATAACAATCAATGGTAATAAATATAATAAGTTACATTAAATATTGATTAGCAAATAGAATTGACATTCCAACTTGAAAAAGATGAGATAAGCTATACAAGAAAAAACAGCAATAATTAAACTTTGACAATTCCAGCCCAAATAGAAATCAGACAAGAGCAGGATTGACTATTGCTTTAGCCAACAGTCCTCTACATACTGTCTTACCATATTATTTTTGTAGAGAACAAGTGCAATCTGTGACCACCTGAGTCCTTTCTGTTGTTGGCAGCAGGTGGGGTAATCCTAATTAAATGGCTGCCTGCAAAAATATTGCACTCCAGAGATAGCATTTTAACATTCCTTTGTATAGGTCCCAGTAATGCATTGCCACATACAGTTGCAAACTACTTACTCAAAAGGCTGGCCATACAAGCATGTTATTTGTGTATATAAATGGTATTGCAGTGTTGAACAAAACATGCTTGAATCAAGAACATAGCAAGAAAGATAATTATATTCTTAACTACAGACTCTGATGCTTTAATGTTATCAGATGACCATTTCTGTGAAAATCACAATCTTATATTGCCCTAAACTCAGTAAAGTCTGCCTAAATCAGAATCTGTAAGCTGAATCTTATGTTTTTCATAGGGATACACAGTGCACATACATGTGCACAGCAATGTATATACATTTTAAAAATAATTTACTTTATCTTTATGCCACAATTTTATTCTATTAAGTTGCATATTTCATTTATTTTTTCACAATCCTATAGGATAAATGTTTAATTGCTAAAACCTGCAATTTTAGTATTTCTTTAGTAATGAAGAGGGTTGCACATACAAAAAAAAATACACTATCTGAGGTGAAGACATATTCAGTTTGCAGGGGTGGCCATATGGATGTTCACATACAAATTAGTGTAAAGCTTCAAATCTGGTGACTCCATCTTGATTTTGTTTTGTTTTTTACTATTGTGGTTATTATTTTAGTGTAGTACATTAATTAGACTTTAAGAACAGCAACAATAGTTTGAGTTGTGTGGTGAAATTTGAATATATGCTTTGTGTAACTGTCACAGAAACACCAGAGGCATGGTATAATTGTCATCTGTTACTAAAGGAGGTATAACACCCATTTGATTACCAACTTTTACAGTAGAAAATTCATGAAAAAAGAGCATTGCAAACAGAAAAATAAACAAGCAGTCATGAAAAATGGCACCATTGTAAGCAGAAATACAGAAACATTTAAAAGATTCTGCTGAATACTGACTAGAAATGTATGGCAAAAGTCGGTGTTATTTATTACACAGGGACAGTGTGCAGTGAAATGCTTTGAAACGTCAGCTATCACTTCAGAGAGAATTGTACTGCAGACTACAGAATCGATACTAGCAGGTAGGTGGTGAGTAATATATTTGTAAAAGATCTATACAGCATGCAAAACATACAGCTATACAGTGTACAATGGTTGATTACAGAAACTGCCGTACACTGCAGTTATGCTGACATACTAAGACATAGTAGCATCATGGCATTCCAAGGTATTGTCGTCATATGAGCACACACACGCATGTACATATTAATGCATACATACACAGAGCTACACAATAAAAGCTACCACAAAATGGAACCAACCAGTTAAATAGGCACACTCTAATCTGTCAACATTACTTAGAAAGTCCTAATGAATTTATCTCACATTTCAACTTTTATTACACACCATAACCTTTGGCAGCTAACAAAATAGATAATGCAGATCTTACAGGACACCATTAGTCAAATTAGATGAAATCAGTAGAGGCCATGGGAGCACTGACACTGACCTGTTTGGTGTATTGCAAACAGGTATAATTTGTTTGGATGTTGATAATTATTTTGTACATTTAAGCTCCTTGCATCCCACATTTTTTTCATATTCCTGAAATCCACAAGGTGACTGACGAGCCTCAGTTTAGACCTAGAATTTCTGCAAGGGGCAATTTACAGGTACAAATTTTGAAAAACACAATGAATCTGGGCCTGTCTTATTCAGCTGATTCCTGGAATTTATTATAGAGTTGTTAAGGGATGAGAGTTTTGACCATCAAGGTTGCAGGTGGACATACTCACTGTACTCAAATGAGGACATTTTTCTGAACATCTGTAAGAAATGATATGGCTCAAAGTGCACATAATGTGTAGCACTGTCTGAACTAGTATCATTTCTATAGAGCTATATGAAAATGGTTACCTGAAATGCATCAGTATAAGTAGGCTATTTATGGTTATAAATAGCCACTGATCAAAATAACGTGCCTGTTTTTTTTTAAAGTATAGCAGAAACATTTGAGGGTTGAGTAAAATATTTAATTGATGGGTGTGTGGTGGGGGAACAATAGTGGTCTGATTACAAAAATACATTACTGTTTATAACCCTGTTGAACACAACATATACTGATTAGTTATGGACATCAAGTATCAATACACCTCACAAACTCTTGGTTTGCACATGATGAGAGTAAATTTGAGTAATATTAATTATAAGTGCGCTATGAATATTGATGCTGCATGCAAATAGTTTGAGTTATCACTGACCGACAATTTATTTAAATTCAGCAACAGATATGGCCAACAAATCTGTGGTTTGGCCATGGGGTGGCTGTGGCCCTAGTTTTGGTTTAAACCACTGGGACAAGTTTACTTACCAATCTAAATTTTGGAGGTACATTAGATTGCAGATAAGTAAAGCCCCAAATGAGCATCTTTAGAGTTGGAGAAAGAATATGGCAAGGTCCCAAGGAAGTTGATTTGGACAGTTCATGGTAGTTATGGACTACATTATACAGGTTAAAGGGGACAAATATCTACAAAGCTGACTAACAACATGGATGAGCATGTCAAAATTATTACAGCTTCCAGCTGGTAGTTTTGAAATTTGTTTCAGTGTATTAGTATCAATACAATCTAGGAAATAGGCTCATAGGCTCATAGGTTCATACTAGGCTATCTGCCCTAGGGCATTTATAAGCCTAGCCAGAGTGTGTTTGGCTTTCGCCACCCATTTTAAATTAATTTTTCTACGCCCTTTTTTGAGGTTAGTATACTGTGCCTCTGTCTAACAGTGACACAGAAGTGATACCCGGGGTAAACCTACGATCTCCCATCCACTCATCAAGATTCCTCTTGAAGAGAGTCAATGAGGGACTCTGCCTAACCTGGACTTGGATTTTATTCCAGAGTGAAGGGAGCCTCTGGGTTATGAATCTGTCCCTCCAGCATGTCCTATTTATTTCAGTGCTGAGGTTCAAGTCTCTTGAGCGCATAGCTCGATGGGATTTGGATTTTCTGAGGTGCAGCATGTCCATTAATTCCGGGTTGGAAATGGCTTTATACGTCAGGCACAGATCGCCTCTGAGCAGGCGGTATGCCACTGAGTAGAGCTGGAGTTTCTTTAACCGGGCAGCATATGGCATCTGTTTGAGCCCTTTGATCCTCTTGGTGAGGTACTTTTGGGGTCTTTCCAGTTGCTGCAGGTGTCTGGTAAGGTACATCCCAAAAGGGGCATTGTACTCAATTATGGGTCTGATGAGGGATGAGTAAAGAGGCACAATGACCTCCCCTGATCTAGATGTGAATCCCTTCATGATTAGGTGGGCTATATAAAATGTTTTTCTAACCACTTTGGCCACGTGGTTGTCAAATGAGAGATTGCTATCAACTTGGGTCCCCAGGTCCCTAATTACTTCTTCTGTACTTAATGGATTACCACCTATGTGGTCATTTGTGGGCACTTTGTTTTTGCCAAAGGGGATGACTATACACTTTTTGGCATTTAGCTTGAGGCCATGGCTCTGGCACCAGTTGTCTGTTTCCATGAGGCCCTTTTGGAGGATGCTTGTGTCAGCTGGAGAGTCGATTATGGCGCCCAGTTTGCAGTCATCTGCGAACTTGGTCAGCCACAGTCCTTCCATCTTGGCCTGTACCTCCGCAAAATATATACCGAACAAGAGAGGTCCCAGGACTGAGCCTTGTGGGATGCCACTTGTAACTGGTTTGGAGTCTGACATGGCTCCAGAAATTCTAACCATGTGGGTTCTGTCCTTGAGCCAGTTTGCAACCCGTCTAGTGACATGCTGAGCATATCCATTTTTAGAGGTTAATGAAGCCCATGTATTACTTGGGTAATTGAATTCCACTAGCAAGAAGGTATTTGTTTTGATATTTAACTCCCTTAATGGTGATTGGGCAATTTCCATGATCACTGGAGGACATTGACAGGGATCTGTAGCTAGGAATGAGTTAAAAGCAGGATTTGTTAATAGGCAATTGGGAAATTGTTAGATCTTTGTTAGGGTCATGGATAATATGACATGCCATGATGGTGTTTCTGACAAATATAGATGCTCCCACATAACTGCCCAAGGGCCTAAAATATTCATGATAAACTCTTGTGTAGTGGAGGTGCTGACAATGCACTGAAACCATGTCTAAGTTAATACATAAATATGAATGCACTGGAGTTGGATGAGGACCTTAAGTTCAGACATCTTTTTATTTACACTCCCAGCATTTAGTAGTGCCACAATGATCTTGTTTGAATTTGGGTTTGAGTTTGCTATGTAGGATTGTCCAGTAGAAGTAGTCTGCCTAAAAACTACTTGAAGCCCTGATGTGAGAGGAGTAAGCTATCACTTGTAAAAGAAAAGCTCTGCCATCTTATCCCAGGCTGGCATACAGTGGAACTCCTTAGAGTGACATCAGCTTCTTAGCTAGTTGATAAACCAATTATATTGCATGGGTATCTAGACATCATTTTTGGTGAAGGGTTAAGACCTGTGTCATTCTTTCTTCTAAAACATGCTTGATAAATTCCATTATGGCTCTCTGCATGTCTGTCTGGATGGACCATTTCAGGTAACTGAATTCCACATGGGACACCACTATGTTGCCATCAAATCATTCTGGTTTAAGGAGCATCAGGATCCTTGTTACATCACATATCCTTGCTCCATACAAAGAGCTTACAATCACCCTGTTTTTGTCAATTCTGATGAGCATGAATTCTGAGACTAAAATATTTCCCTGTGCATAATCAGACTTGGTAGACTTTACAGACTTAGGTCTGCTTTCTTGGTGACTCTTAGGTGAGCTGTGTGGATTTGCAGTATGTGTGAGATGAAAAATAGTACATGCTGCATTGTGTGCCAGAGGTCGGAATCCTTTACAGTGTTCTCTTGGAGGTTATGGCAATTATTTCTTTAAAGCCTCAGCTTATATCAGTGGACTAGTAGAGCATTATGACTGATGAGGTGTTGTGGATGTATGTATGATTCTTACCAATAATGTGTTCATGTGAGAAGCTTGCCTCTGTGTTTCTTAAATATTTACATCTCTTTATTATTGCAGACTATTTTAACTGAAAGTGTATAAACAAGGGCACTGATGGAACCAAAGAGAACTGAATGAGAGTCATATGTGGAGTGTATGGAACTTGTTATTGAGAAATGATGACTTGTGTTTATCCTTGGTTATCTTAAAAGGAGATACAAGTGGGAACTTTTCATAAGTAAGATAGCATTTGATTGAGTTTCATATTTTGAAGCTATATATCTGGGCCATGACACCTGAAAATAAACAGTAGAAATTGATATATATCACAAATTCAGGTCAGCCTATGTATTACACTGAAACTTCACAGTACCTGCTTTACTCCTCTATTTGCTGAGACTATTACATGCCATGGCTTCTAGTACTCCAAGCACTGCATGCCATGGGTTATTATACTTCAAACACTCTGTGCCATGTATTCTAATTTTCTGATTATAGCATGCCATGGATATTAATACTCTAAGCTCTCCATGCCATGGATTCTAATACTCCGAGCACTCCATGCCATGGATTCTAATACTCCGAGCACTCCATGCCATGGATTCTAATACTCCGAGCACTCCATGCCATGAATTCTAATACTCCGAGCACTCCATGCCATGAATTCTAATACTCCGAGCACTCCATGCCATGAATTCTAATAGTCCGAGCACTCCATGCCATGAATTCTAAAGGCTAGTGATTCAGCAGAAGAGAATATTTCATATGCAGTTAATAGCTCCTTGATACTAATGGTTTGGGTTCACAACTTAGTGTCAGATGTACAGTTTCTCACCTATAATATTCACGGCATGAGTAAAGAACATGTTATTTGCTTTCATACTTAAGTCTAATACATAATATAAAAAAAATGTTGACTATAATACAAAGTTGGGATTTCATGCTAAAGGTGGCTTGTCCACAATTGTCCACAGAAAGAACATTTAACACTCTCAGTAAATTATTTACTAGTAACTTATTCACTAGTATTCTGTAGAGTTAGTTTCCTCCATCATTATAAATGATAAATTATAAATTATGTTATAATTCCAAGAGCTAGTATAAAAAAATGCAAATATATTTTCTTACAATGATCCAACTCTTTGAGCCACTTTCAAAAACACATTTTTCTTCCTCAGTGGGCTCATTTGTTCCCTCAGATTTTAGAACCTAAATCTATTCCTTATATTATGAATTTATATTAGAATTGTTCACATTTGTACAAACTACAAGCTCCATTATTTGTCACACTGAGTTATAAATTGTTTAGACTTATGTATTTTCTTCCAAATGTTATATGCCTTAAATCAACCTAAACATTTCTTATCCAAAATATCAGTGGGTTCATTTTACTAAATTATTTTCTCAAGACTCTTCTTGATTCTCAAAAATATTCCAAAATAGTAGAGTTTTATCAGTTTAGTTTGACTTCTATGAATAAAAGACAATTTGATAAATATTGAAATGTTTCATCTATGTAAAACATATAACTGTTAATGATTTGTTAAATTCTCTACATAATAGTAATAAGTAGAATTTATCAGTGCTCATGGCGTAAATAAAAGCTAAGTTAGCTAGCTGCTTACCTTGCTTTTGAGGGAAGCAGGTCATATGCTTTCAAAAGACATGGTCCAAAAGTCTTATCTTGCATTCCGGAGATACCTCGTGTAACTCTTTCAGCAAGATCACTACTGAGCAAAGAGGTTGCTTATCCATCTCTTATAAGTCAATACATCGAAAGTATGATTAGAGAAACAAAATGTGGGCATGAAGTACTCCATACCAAGGATACAATATATTCCACAAACTACAGTTTTGTGATATGTTATGATATCCCCTCTATTTGACTTCAAGAACATGACCACTTCCGTGATAAACTTATAACCCTGTCCACTAAGTATCTGTCAAAAACTCACACACCATCTTATTAAATTCTAACTTCACAGCTCCAATCTAAATTAAAAATTACTGCATACAAATACCATGAAAAGACTTAATTGAGCACTTTTCTCTTTATTCATAAAAAACTTCTTCAGAAACAAATTACACACAACTTTTTCATTCATTTAAAATACAAGTTCATTATACATGTCACAGCTAAGCCCCCTAAAATAACCAATAACAATACACAGAACCCAATTCATTCATAAAACTCACTAACAGCTTCTAAAAGAGATACACCAATACATAAACAATTCATAAATACAGTGCTACACACTAAAACAAATATTATTTTCTGCATAATGATTTTAATTTTGACATAGAAGTAATAGAAATTTGATCATTGAAACCCGGCCAAAAGCTGGCATTTAAAAACAATTGCCAGTACAATTCCTGTCCCTCTAATTTTAGTGGTCACTGACCTCCCTATTCATCCATCAATAATTTTTCACTGAAAATAAATTTAAAACTATGGTCTGGATAATTCAGTAAGTGTTGTACTAAAACAGTAGATTCCCATTTGTTTTTAATATCAGTAACATATTCCAATATCTTGTCCTTAAGTCTACACTGGGTTTTTCCTATATAATAAATTAAGCAAGCCCCACAAAGGGCTGCATAAACCACCCCAGTAGTTTGGCAATTAAACTGCCCTGTTATCCTTGACTTTACATTATTAACAAACTCTTGCCCTCCAAAATAAACTTACAGATCAAACAATCATACACTTTCCCATTCTAAAATTAATATTAATATTAAGCCCGTGTCTATTAAAACTATTAATATTATTTAAAATTGACTTAAGATTACAATATTTTTTTATAAACTATTGTTGGTCCTTCACCCACACTTTGTCCAACAAATTTAGCTTCTTTTAAAATTACCCACTTCTTTTCCAAAGTATTTTTATATCTGAACTGTCTGTATTAAAAACCATTACAAAGGACGGTTTTCCAAAATAAAAATGATCTGCATTAAACTCTTGCCTTTCAAAATATCTATACTAACCTGATTTACATTCAAACCCATCTCTATCTGATGGTTCATAATGGTGTTCTTTACGCCTAACATGTGTGAATAAAAATTACATTACCTTTTATTAATTACCTCTATCAGCAACTTATTCACCATTTTACTTGGATATTCCCTTGCCAAAAACATAACTTTTATTAAGTCACACTCATCAAGAAAGTCTTCAAATGTTGACACATACAAACTGCTTTAACAAACTGGCCCTTAACAACTGCCTGCTTCTGATAAAATGGGTGGCTTTTATTAAAATGAAGGTATGTGTTTGAAAAGGTAGGCTTCCAATGAAATTTGGCCAAAAAATGTTTTCCTAATTTATCCCTTTCTAATTGAATATCAAGGTAAACTATTTGACTAGTGTGTACATGGTGGATAAACCTTAAAAAATGTATTGTATGGTTGATAGAATCTAAAAATTCATATAACAATTCCACACTACCCGCACACAAGATAGAGATGGTAAATATAAAATCAAGGAAACATGTATATAATTACACTCTTTCATATAAAGAGAGTTTAGCTCAATTTTTTTATCCTATTGCATGATTACCATATTTGCAATGAACCCACCGCATGGTGAACCCATAGCTACCCCAGGTTTTTGCAAAAAGTACTTATGTTCAAACATTAAAAAGTTATTGCTCAATACTAATTCCAGTATTGCTTCATAAGTGTTTATATTACACTGTGGTAAACCCTTGTCATATAAATACTCACTAAACCACAATAACCCTATATCATGTTGGGATTACATTATAAAGCTCTTTTACATTGTAACAAAAATAATATTATCGTTATAAGCAAGATCATTAATTTTAGTTAGAAAATCCCAGGAGTCTTTACAAATCTGGGTTTCACCCGACACTAAAGATTTCAACTTTTCAGTGAAAAAATAGCCAAGGGATGGGATATAGAACCTCTAGCATTTACAATCAGTCTCATAGGTGGTCTATCTGGATTTTTAGGAAATTTTGCAACTCCAAAAATTGTAGTAATAACGGGATACAAAACCTGTAAGAAATTCAATTTGTCTAAGTTAATTTGGCTCTCAATAAACATATCATTCATTGCACTTCTTATCTTCTAATATGCTATATTTAACTCATTCATTGAAGATGTTTCATATATTTCATCAGTCAAAAATTCAAACATTCTTAAGACATATTGATCTTGATTCATAATGACTAACCCCTCCCTCATCTGGCTTCATTATCGTAAGATTATGTTTACCATGGTCAGCCAACAATTCTTTTTCTTCAGGAGAGAGGTTACTGCTTGCATCTGATCTTTTACTTCTTAAATTTCAGATATTGATCTCAAGCAATTTTTTATAACAAGCTAAGACAGAATGTATGGGCAGGTTAAAAGTACTGGAAACTCTAATAGAATGTAATGCTTCACCATCATAATCATTTCCAAACAGAACATTAACATTTAACTTTCTAATATATAACTTCAAATCCATAATAGTACATGCAACATTAGCCATTTTGTGGGAACAAACATAATCCCACAAGCACCAAGGTCACCTGAAAGCGTATTAATAGAATACATAGAATAATTATAAACATAACAGTCATCTTTTGAGTTCTTGAGCAAGGTATGAGATGTACTTTCTTCCTGAAATTGGTCTATCAGTTAAATATTTTCTGTCATGTCCACATTTGATATCTGTGCCCTCTGTTCTACCAATTTGATTGGCCAGCTTGATGGGCCTGGGCATTTGATCTCTGATTCATATTAATATTAATTTTAGAATGGGAAAGTGTAGGCATTGTTTGATCTGTAAGTTTATTTTAGAGGGGTAGAAGTTTGTTATTAATAATGTAAAGTTAAGGATTAAAGGGTGGTTCAATTTCCAAACTAGTGGGGAGGTTTATGCAGCCCTTTGTGGGGCTTGCTTAGTGTAATATACAGGAAAAAACAGAGCAAACTTAAGGACAAGATATTGGAACATGTTAGTCGTATTAAAAACAAATGAAAATCTAATGCTTTAGTACTGCACTTACTGGATTATCCAGATCATAGTTTTAAATTTGTTATCATTGAAAATTATTGATGGATGTACGGGGAGGTCTGTAGCCACTGAAATTAGAAAGACAGGAATTGCACTTGCAATTGTTTTTAAATGCCAGTGCATGGCTGGGTTTAAATGATCAAAATAAAACTTAATGGGTGATGATAGCATGGCCTTCTATAACCACATCCAGAAACGAAGAGGAATGAACAAGAAAGCTCTGTGGTAGAACCAAATGATACCACCATAACAGAGACATTAGATATATGAAAAGTACTTGCATATAGTTATTTCAGGCCACAAAGGTAAAATCCTGTTCACTCGTCCTCCCTGCAATTTGATTCCACCTTAACTTACATCTAGAATAATCACTTCTTCCCTTAGTAATACTACAAACACCTGTTCCACTTGAGCAGGTGAGATACCAGGAAGCCTTATTTGTGCCCTTTTATACCCTTTTATGCACATTCCTTATAGGATCACAGGATCATAGGAGATTACTAGGCTATTGGACCTGAGGCCATTATAAGCTTAGCCAAGAGTTTAGCCCATGTTTAGACAAGTCAGCACCCAGATCCCCTGTCCAGCAGGGACACAATTGGAATTCCAGGAGTGTATTTTCTGTTTCCCATCCAGTTATCCAGGTTGCACTTAAAAAGGGATAATGAAGCACTCTGCCTGACGTGGAGAGGGAGTCTATTCCACAGATGAGGAAGTCTCTGGGACACAAATCTGTCCCGCCAACAAGTCCTGTTGATATCACAGACCAGGTTAAGGTCGCGCATACAGATTGGTCGAGTGGAGCTTGAGTTGTGGATATGCAGCAGTCTCATCAATGCGGGGTCAGAGATTGCTTTGTATGCCAAACAGAGGTCACCTCTGAGGAGTCTGTATGAAACTAAGTAGAGGAACAAGGCTTTTAGCCTATCTGTGTAGGGCAGGTATTTGAGGCCCTGGATTCTCCTGTTGAGGGACCTCTGTGCTCTCTCCAGCTGCCGCATGTGCTTTGCGAGGTACATGCCAAAGGGGACATTGTACTCAATAATTGACCTTATAAGGGAAGACTACAGGGATCTTATGACCTCTTTGTCCCTGGATGAGATACCCTTACTTATGAGGTGGGCCATGTAGAAAGCTTTCCATACTGATTATGTACTTAGGACATTGTTATTAATGTGACAATATGTGGGGATGTCATTCTCCCCAAAGGGGATGATGATTCATTTTTTGGCATTTAGCTTTAGCCATGTTTTTGGCACCAGTCATTTGTTTGGGTGAGACCATCTTGGAGGACATCCACATCACTTGGGGAATTGATGACTGTGCCTAGCTTGCAATCATCTGCAAACTTAGTCAGCCGTAGCCAACTGGTTTTGGTCTACAACTCAGAGAAGTATATCCTGAGTAAGGCATTAACAACTGACTACATTCCTGATATCTGGAAGCAGGCAACTGTAGTCCCAATCTGCAAGGAGACTTTTCCAGGACACCTCTGTAGTTACAGATCAATCAGCTTCACAAGTATGTTATTCAATGGTGTGAAGAAAATCACTATGGAATTTTTTGTGCAAATACTGGAAACTTCTGTCTCACTGACTTAACCCAATATGGTACTGTCAAAGATAGAATTCTTATGGTCCTTTAAAATCCCATCCCCACCCACATGCAGTCACTAGAGTGCCAAGGTAGTGTCATTGTTTCCAAGTTATATATACACCACAGCATGTATCACTATCACTGACATTCACCACAAGGCTTGCTTTTTCTGCAGAGTTACTTTACCTGTCAGGATTCCTTACTTAAAACTGGAGGATCCATTCCTACAGGGGTTTAATTAAATTTGTCTATGTCTAAGTGTATGGTTGTAAGCACTACTGTACAAAATGGTGCCATCGCTTTATATTGATTAAAAAAGAGATAGTTATTGCTGTCATTATCTTAATAAAGTCAGTTCATGCCACTGTCTTTGAACTGGTAAATGTGCAGAACTCAATAACCATATATGGCTTTGCTGTTGATCATGGACATGTGACCTGCATGCATAAGGCATGTGCACACCCCTACTACCACCATGCTTTGCCTCAGTCATCTCATTACATCATTGTACAGTGCTACCATCCTGTCCTCCTGCCACAGTGTAACATTACATTGCAAAATACCACCATGCTTTGCCTCAGTCATCTTACAGCATCATGGTACAATCCTATAGTCTTGTTTTAGTGCCAGAGTGCAGCATTACAGTGCAAAACACATGATTCTAAAAAATGCATCCCAGCATGCAGGCATTCCATTTTGTTTCTTCAGCGGCACTGACTATGTGGCAATATCTACTTCAGACAGTGTACAGAGGGCACTAGTCTGATGTGTCAGGGAAATCGGGACATTCCTCTTCTTCCTGTAGACAAACTGGGTATCAGTTGCCTGGTCTTTATAATGGCCCAGTGTGAAAAGAGGAAAATTAGCATCAGCTGGCTCGCACCATGCCTTCTACTATGACTGACAGATTTGCACAGCTAGCAGGCACAACCTATCATGTTACCAGGAGAACGATCTGTCTATAACATTGTTAAGATACAAATAGCTTTAACATGAAGCACGTCAACAGAGAATCATAATCTCCTTTATTGCAAAGAGAAAATCATACTTGGGAGACAAGGAGAATCTTTGAACAACAGAATCATAGAAATTGTATACCTTGTTTGAGTAAAAGCAACATTATTGTAAGAAACTTAGAACAACCACTGAGCAGTTAAAATGAACACTACAGCATTGTTTTTGCTAAGATCGCCTAACTCCTTGTTTATAACTTTCCATATTTGGCATATTAGACATGAAATACTGACACTAACATTTTTCCTTCTCTGGGATTTGATGTCCCCTGGGCCAACCTGGCCAGAACACTACCACATGCTAGTTTTTACCTACCCTTGTGTGTCATTCCGCATGTTTGTTCATTGTTAAATACTCCCCATAACCATTTGCCCTGCCTCTGTTTGCATGCATCCATCCACTGTCATCATCACCCTTTTTTGTGCATCCCACACTTATCTGACTGCATCTACTTTCTAAGTTTGTGCCACCTCCTTGCTCTTCTCCCTGTGTCGGTTTTGTAGCTATCCCAAACTGACATCCACATCTACATTTCTTTTGTATCACTTACTGAAGGGACTCTTCTCCACAAAAAAAAAATAAAAAATCTCTGCTCCCCACTTTTATACCATATGGTTACCCTATTGTGTTTCCCTTGGCTTGCTGTTCTCCCATATCCTACTTTCTTATTTGGATATCCTTCAAAATAATATGATGATCAGGGTTGCCATTTTGCTTTACCCAGGTCTCTATGTGAACAGGGTCACCACTTTGCTAGACACACCCACATTGTTGTATCCTTGGACCATTATGCTGCCTCGCTTGTGCTGGATAGGTAGTACTTGCTGCTTTGCACCAGTACTTGAGCATATCGTACTCAGCCGTGTGTACCTGCCTTTGCTTGTGATGATCGTCACATCAATCGTTTCCACTGCCATAGTGAGGATCCTGCCATAGAGCAGGCTAGTGCCGTTTGCCCTCTGATAACAACACGTCTCTTTACTTATGAAATCTTTAACTCAGCATACTGGGAATATCGAATGTGTAATACACATCTGATTAGTTGTGTGGCCCGTTATGCAGTGAACTCCTCAAAAAGTAGCACCATATGCCTGTGTAACACTTAACTATGAATCCTGGCCAAAGATATGTATCATTGTATTTTCTTTCAAAATATGTTCACCTTGTTCTTCTGTTGATACTCTCTGAATCTATCACAATCGCTGGTAAGCTGAGTATAGGAAACGCTTTATTTACTGATATGTTCATATAGTTTACTTAATTTACATTGATTAAATTGATATCACAGTATAAAATTACACAATCTCTCTGTTCCTAACTTGTTGTGTAAGATCATCTAAGAAATAGGCTGTGAAGTATAAACTTTACATATTTCCACTACAAGTGGTTAAGAATAGTATAAGATGCAAACGTTCAGAAAAAAAGAAGTGCATACTATGTTGTACAAAATCTGGTACAGTATTTACTAGACCAACATAGAAATGTCACAATATCCATAATCAAGCTAATTCTGCAGAGGTGCAGTGTGGTATATTGAACCTTTTGCTTCTTTTCTGACGGTACAATAAAGTGCTGAATATTCACATGTTTCTGTTCTTATACAGATTCAGAAATGCTTAGACACTTAATTTCATTTTCTACTGACATACATACTGACAATGGATCTGAACAAATACAAAAAAAAATAGCTGAAGAGTACATTCTGAACCACTGCTAGGTATCTGTAGAACCTTGTTTTTGTAGAGGACCTGAAACACTCAGTGTTCATCTGGGAGAATTTATAAACAAAATAGTTGCACATGTTCCTTGTGCAGATTCTTAAACTGCCTTCACAACAGCACAAACATTCAATTGACTACAAATTGTTTCTCTTTAGTAAACAACATGAGTTGTGTAAATGTTGCAGTATAATGAAGATGTTGCCATTTCTGAAAACATGGCACTCCTCTCCTCTCAGTCTGCCGTCTTACAAAAATGCAAATCCCTGACCTTATTTTATAACCATGACTATTATAAGGGTACATAGGAGCAGGATCACAGAACACACCACTGAAGACACACACACAATGCAGTCAGTGTCTATTCTAACTGTGCCATCAGATGAGAGTCTATAACACAGACAACAGCATGTGTCTTTCTCTGAAATTTAACAGCAAGCACAACATCTGAAACCATCTTGCTTTAGTATACATTATAAGCCAGTCTTTCATCATACTTAGCAGAGACATTTTTCTTCATGTAAGGAAGAAGGCTTTGTTCTTTTGCCCTTTCCTCCCAGAAAAAAAAGTAAACACAGCATATATTAGTGCTACTGAACTACCTTGTGGGATGCGTTCAACAAATGAGAAGAGTATTTTTCTGGGAACTATTACACCAGATTTGAATCACCTCTTTTCCATAAGATGGGAAAGCCAACTTTGTTGTCTTACTTCAAGCCTCTCCTTCTGCCTCCTCCAGTGTCCCACTTACTGGTCAAGCATGAGTCATCCGGCTTATAGTGAGGGCTATATCCTTTTATACAATGGAGATGGGCCAACTGTTAATACTTTTGTATGTCAAAAACATTGATGTCTAATGTTAACTTATGAGTCTCTAAAGTGACATAGAATGTGTACTATGTACTATGATGTACTATGTTCTTCATCTGTAAATATGTTGTAAGAAATTTCTATGTTAAATTGTTAATCGCTATGTAATCCAATGTAACTACTGTCTATTTATTTTACTGTGGAGCTTTTCTCCCTGGGCGTCCGCTGAAAATGGACCCACATCCAGTCGGACACTCCCGGTCAACAAATTTTAATAAATAAATAAATAAATAAATAAATGTGGCACAGCTAGTCCGGTAATGAACCAATGACTGATTTGATTAGGAAAAGCATGTAATAATTACATTAGAAAAATCATCTACTATGAATATAGTACTTTAATGTGTGAAATAATTATACTTGGAAGAAATCTGATACAAAACTCAACAGAAGCAACTATAAGTATTAGTTTATACAGTAAATAATAATGAATATCAGTATAAATACATTAACCTAGTTTTGGTTCTATACGCTTTTTTGTCAAAAATATAAGATGATGTCATGAGTCATGTCTGGTTCTGAATTTACAAATACTATCAATACTGCCAATACTCTGATACTACTAATGCCAATACTAATAGTATTATTACTAACACTGATAATACTGCCAATACTACCAATATTGCTAATACTATCAATACTACCAATACTGCTAATACTACTAATACTACCAATACCACTAATACTACCTACACTTCCTATACTACCAATACTACTAATAATGTGTAGCTTGAGGAAAGTTGCCATAAACTTAGTAGCTATGGGATGCTAACAAGGAAATGAAAAGTGCTTCTCTATTTAATAATTAATAGTAGTAAGTCTAGT
>NC_056749.1:743090043-743182543 GCF_019279795.1 Protopterus annectens | reverse complement strand
GCCTCAATGAGACATTACACAACATTTCATAGAAGAGACAACTATATTAGCAAGCCTGTAATAACTCTCTTAAAGTGTGGAATATGAAATGGTATGACAACTTGTCCCCCACAAAGCATCTGCCTTAGAAAACCATGCAACAATACAAACACAATGCCCTTGCCTCTGAAGGTGAACCAGTGCAATATAAATTGATTTAGTAGTCTAAGTCACTGCATTGGGTGTAAGCACTATGTAATTTATTTCCTACAACTATGTAAACTGTATGATATTTCATTAAGAATTGAATCTTCTCATGAGTTCAAATAATGTTCTAAATACTTAACTTACAACTTCTGTAGTGAGCACTGTTTTATTTTGGTATAACAGTTCCATGACTAACAAAAAGTAAACTCATAATAATGTATTGATTATCTTGTAATGAAATCCCCAACAGCAGTTGTGCAACCTTAGATTGGTCTGTTCTTTATGCATCTAGTTGTTTGCAATTGCACTACTGCAAAGTATGTTTCCCATAACCTCTACACTTAAGTTGTCAGAGCTGCCTCAGTCTATGTATGAGATGCAAAATGCATGAGATAAAATATCTTACTGCATAAAAGCCTGAGCCTTAGAAATATGGAAGACTACAAACCACCATACATGCATCCATCAGTACAAACAGCTCAGAGGTCAGAACACATAGCAGATAAATTTGTTACATCTTCTTACTCTACAAATAACCACTCAGTGATATACAACCCCTCAAAGATATACAGGCAAGAAAGCTTAAAGTTGTTTTATCTACTTTAAATAATATCACAACAGCCTTAAATAATATCACTCCAAACTTAAATAATGCAACACAAGCCTGAAACAGTACCCCAACAAACCCTTTCAAAATGTATTAATCAAGTCAGAAAGCAATACTTTAATGGCAAACCATCTCACCAAGTTCATATCACACTCCCCAAGTAACTTACACCCTTTGCACAGCTCTCACGTAAAGTCCAATTAACATATTCAGATTCTAGTCAAGAATTGTTATTAGAACAAATCACAAAACTGTCAATTTGCCAGACAAAACATCCACCTAAGAAAAAGAAATGTAGCCACGATTTTACAAATAATACCTCCATCTTTACTCACCACAAGAAAAAAACATGAGCTCATATTATGATGTGATAATAATGTATTATCTCCAAGTGAAAAATATTATGAATACCTTCTGATTAAAGATCTATCAGAAAGCTGTCAGTCTTTATACAAATCATTAAAAAGTCATATACAGACAGTTGATAACATTTACTGATAAATACGAATGTGTGCATCCTTCTAATCATAGCTTAAAGAATGTAAATTGTCCTATTACAGTTATTTTGATATTGAACTCTGGACCTCACTAGTGTATTTGTGTAGCTTTAAGAGTTCCATAGCATAGCAAGATAACTATTGCCACTATAACATATTTACTGATTCTTCCCATTTTCCTGCTTAAGGTCCCCATTCCCCTTCTTAAAACAGCAGGTGGTTTTGTATAAAGGTTACAATGGAGGTAGCCATTCCTGCAAAATGAAGTAATAAAATTATGCATGTATGTGTTGCCTTCTCTGTCAAAATATACTAGAACAGTCACCTCTTTTGCTGTGGTGCTGATGCTGAGTGTAACTACATCAGACGTGTACAGTACAGCCATTGGTAATTTCAGAGAACTATGCAATTTTGCATTCTGGGCCACAGTTATGCAAGGTCCAGTGTCCCATATAAACAACCTAATACAACACTCCTAATTTCAAAATAGGATATATTTATTAGTATGGACTATTGAATCTTACTGACCACTTTATCAGTATACTGTGAAAATAATAATGCAGGGTTAAAGATACACCTAGGTTTTGGTGTTCTGTTACATTAGGGGTTGTGTTTTTCATATTATCCTTTATTAAATTATTAAAATTAGATGGAGAGTACTTAGTTTTTGACTTTGGGCAAATACAATAACTGCAGATATGTTAGGAGTTATTTATAGTTCCTGCAACTTGTGGTGAAAGTAAGTGGTGCATTTCCTTGAGTCACTATGCAATAGACCATCTGGTTGCGTAACTACACTGGAGAGGGGAAGATCATGGGTTAAGTTATTACTTACAGAGAAAGAAGGTATTTTGGAATCTGGTCTCTGTTGTAAACATAAACCAAAACAAAACTGGAAAGCAGAACCAAGCTGGATAAAAACGGCACGGACTGTTTTATTCAAGGTAAGCGCTTTCAGCTAAGCAAATGCCCAGCCTTCATCAGACTCTGTTGTAAACATGTTATACATCTTACACCGAAGGAAGTCACGTACACCGAGAGCAAGTCTTTCAGAATTAGAGCAGATTTACAATGAGAGCAACTCTTTTGTAATCTTGCCCAAAGAGTGAGAAATGAGGAAGATCTGGGGGGGTATATAACACACTCTTGATGTACTCCATTATTAAAATCACATACTTGGAAAATTCTGTTGTCGAAGTAGCCTTTGAAAAACATATTATAGTGCTATCTCCAAAATTAATTTTGCTAAGGTTATTAAGTATCAGATGGTCTATTAAAGTTTAAAAGCCCTTGCCAAATCCATAGCTTGTCCTCTCATAATAAGCACATTGTTTATATGGCTGTTAAGTGCAGTGTACAATGCAGTTACATTATTGAAGACATTTTGGAAGCCATGCTGTTTCTCATGCATACAGCCACAGCTATGGATGTGTGTCAAATTTCTGTTTTACAATCCTATAAAGTTACATACTGTCTCTCAGTTCCATATACAGAAGAGCAATTCACAGCACTAGCAAAAAAATTATATAAAAAATAAAAATGCTTTCTTCAGCTCGCTGTCCTAGTTTCATCATTGAGCTTGCATGTACTCCAAATAACCTTTAAGGGAATTTGGCTTTGTATCAACTTAGAAAATCCATCAACATACAAACACTGGTTAATAGCTTCACTTAGTATAAATATTTAGGTTTGTAACCATGAACTATGTTCAGGCACTGGCTCTTATATTCAAATCTCAAACTTCTTACCAATGAAGCTGCCATACTTTAACAATTCCTATATTTGTACTTCCAGCCCCAGAGTTCGTTCATCCAGTTTGAAGTATATTCCCTAGCAACAATACAAACTGCTTCACATTCATACTCTTCAAGTTCTTACTCTGGGGCTATTTAACTAGTGTACCTACCTGTTAGTGCTTTGATAGAGCATAAAATGATGATATAAATAGTGGCTGTGCAACATAGATGTACAGGTTCATAATTTCATAGCTGATTACTAGGCTACTGACCCAAGGGGGTCTTTTGAAGCCTAGCTATGCTTAGCAAATGTATCTTACAAATTGTTATTCCCCATGATTATTTTAAGGAGTACATGGAAGGATGTGCATGGGTGTTTAAGCAGTTATAGGCTGCCTCTGTCTAACAGAGACATAGGGGCCAAACTCGCAGCAAATGTATTACTCCCTATCCACTAATCTGAGTTACAAGTGAATTGTATTCTGGGTAAAACCTCTGCGTCACATGGATAGATTGCCCGTTCCAGTGAAGGGGTAGTCTCTGAGACACATACCTGTCCCTTTAACATGTGCTTTTTATGTTGTGTATGAAATTTAGGTTGATAGTTCAGGTCATTCTGATATTATTTGTTTTGTGGATGTGCAACAAGTCCATCAGCAGATATTTTGCAATATTTGAGAAACACTAGCCAGGATTTTTGCCACGTCAAAAATGTAACAGTTCACAAATAGCAACATCTGATGCATCTCTGATGGTTGTTAATGCTAGCAGCATTAATGATAACGTTTTTTTTATTAGAAAATTTGCTACGTTCCCACAAGATTGATGTTGTTATAGTTTGTGAAACATAGTTAAAGAACAATGACTGGAAACCAGTTCTGTCAGGGTATAAATGTTTTTACTGTAACAGACATTCTAACAAAAAAGCAGGTGGTGTTATGATAAGGATTAAAGATAGCTATGAGACCTGTGATTATTACATGTTCAATGATAACACCAACACTATAGACTGTGTAACTGTGACAGTAAAGACAACCCTGGAACATATAACAATTGTTGGAGTGTATAGACCACCAAAGTCAAGTGCAGATGATCTAGAGAAATTCCTACAATTCTTACATGAAACACAAGAAGGAAGAATAATATTAGTTGGGGACTTAAATTTACCAGAAATTGACTGGAATAATATTGATTCAACAATGTTAGTAAAGACATTATTCACATAGTATATTCAGTATGCTTCAGATTGTAAAAAAAAAACTACCAGGGGACAGAATATACTAGATATTGTTTGTGTTTCCAAATAAATTACTGTAACTTTTTGTCAAGTTTTACCACCATTGATGTGTAGTGATCATGGGGTTATTAATGTTAATTTGTTGCTAGATAATTCTGACAAACTGAAATCTAAGCCAATGCACAGAAGGCTAATTACAGATTATAGGGAAGTAAAACAGTTACTATATAAAACTAACTGGAGTGAGGTGTTCAGTGAAAAAACTGCAGATGGAATGTGGAAAGTTTTGAAAGTGAAATTGTCTGAGTGCAAGAAGTAAAAAAAAATGTTTAACATCAGGATCTAAGCAAGCAATATCGGGGGGGGGGGTATATTTCCATAAGAACAAGATGATACCTGATTAAGGTGAGAGATAAAAAATATAAGAAATGGAAGAGAGGTTGAACTACAACTTTGAAAACTGAAATAAACAAGCTGGACAAACAGATTAAGCATAGTGTTAGACAAGATCAAGAACATTTTGAAGAACATTTATATAAAGATATTGAGCATAATAGAAACCTTTTTATAGATACATAAGATGTGGGAGGAGTAAATATACACAAACTGATAAACTGTGTGCAGATTCTAAAATTTATTCTCAGACACAATAGATTATAGATATATTTACAAAATCTTATGCAAAACAGTTTGGCTCCACAAAAGGGGTGGTAAGTTGTCCTAGTGACATCCAGGTAACCCCAGATACTGTAATCAAATTTGATTATATTGAAAAAGAACTGTGCAAACTGGATCCAACCAAAGCGCAGGGAGGAGATGGAATAAGTAACAATGACCTAAGAACACTTCAGCAAGAACTTATGATACCATTATATCTATTGTTCACTAGATCATATAAATATGGGGAGATTCCTCGAGATTGGAGACATGCGATTATTAAACCTGTCTTTAAGGGAAAGAGGAGTAGGACAAACCCATATTCATACAGACCCTTAAGTCTACTTTCATGTTGTGGAAAAATAATGGAGAAGGTAATACTGGATAAGTGATTGTCAGAACTGGATAGGTTGGGACTTGAAACTATATATCAACATGCATATGTTGAAAATATATCTATTACCACCTGTAACATGATGTTCTATAACAATATAATAGCTATGAATGAAAAATTGTGCTGTGATGTGATTTATATATTTAACTTCAGCATTTGACAGGGTCTTACACAAAACACTGATCAATAAATTAGTACAACTAGGTATTGATATACTGTTGATAAGATGGATAGCTGCATGACTTACAAATAGGACATGTCAAGTATCACACACGAACTTGACAGGTGAAATCATTGTTTACAGTCAAGGTGTCCCACAGGGTTCTGTCCTAGGCCCTTATTTGTTTATCTTGGATATTTCAGACCTTAGTTTTTCATCTGAGGTGTTCTACAGTCTATATGCTGATGACCTGAAATTGGATGAACTGATTATAAGTGTTACAGATATGGCATGTCTGCAAAATAATTTGACTAAATTGACCATTTGGGCACAGGAGAATAATATGTTGATAAATACATCAAAAACTAAGCATATGAGATTTGGGAGACATAAACTGAAAGATGAATATGTAATACAGCACACAGTGATTGAAACTGTAGACTCATTTAAGCACCTGGGTACATGGGTAGATTCAGCTATGAGTTTTTCTAATCATATCAACCAAATGGCTAATAATAGTTATAGAACTATAGGTTGGATAAAATGATTTATACTAGAAAATCAAACATAATGAAATCATTTTTTGTTAGTTACATTAGACCCAAACTTGAGCATGGAATAACAATATGGAAACTCTATAGGAAAACAAGCATGAATAAACTGGAAAGAGTACAGCGGAAATATACCAAGGGCATCCATGGATGTGAAAATCTAGGTTATTATGAAAGACTAAAATATCTGAACTTGTACAGTGTCTCTTATAAATATCTAAGAGGAGATATTATTCAGGTATATAGAGCAGTTAGAGACAGCTACCTCTGCGAATGTTTGGGATTATCAAAATGTACGAGAGAGTCATCAGATAACCTATGTAGAAGATTCTATAGGAATAAGAAGTGTAATTGGTTCTCTGACAGAGTAGCTGATGCTTGGTACAGACTACCAAATTACATCAAAGCAAGTACTAGTTTAGATATTTTTAAGAACAGCCTGTATACTTATTATGGGAACAAGTGTTTTGGTATATTGGCAAGCTAGAAGGGGATTAATGTCCGTGCTTGAAACATTTGTATGTATGCATGTATGTATGTATCAGAGCAGGATCAAGGGATACTTTGTTGGCCAAACATAGAGCACCTACCAACAGACTATAGGAATCTAAGAAATGGGATAGAAATGCTATATAGGAAATGTTGTTTAACCCCTGTATTCTTTTTTGTGAGGAACCTGTGTAGACACTGCAGTTGTGTCATATGCTTGCTAGGTATAAAACCTAGACTATGACTTGGAGAACTGGGATTTCAATAACTGTGCAGAAATACAAGGAATCAGCCAGGAGGCATAAGCAGCCATTGTTGGGTTGCCCGTCTTCACTGATGGTGGTCAGAAACAGAAATCTCTGGAACAGGGAGTCAAGATTAATTATAATCCTCCAGTGATACTCAGATGATGACACCAATAAACTCAGAGCCAACCTATTATCTCCTACACCACCATTTATTAATACAGGAATTTGCTACCTGGGCTTTCACCCCCAACCTGTCTGTATCTTACCAGGACTCACTCTACATGGATTGGCTGGACATTTTGGCTTGGGGAAGATTTTTTTGAATAAATAACAGATGTTCATAAAGCTGATGAGGTGCAAAGAGCACAGAGTGAAAAGAAAATACACATATTCGCTTCCAACCATCATTATGTC
This sequence comes from Protopterus annectens, assembly GCF_019279795.1. NCBI lineage: Eukaryota > Metazoa > Chordata > Ceratodontiformes > Protopteridae > Protopterus > Protopterus annectens. The sequence goes on along the minus strand of NC_056749.1, from coordinate 743,175,367 downwards.
ATATGCTTACAAAGGGGCAGTTATATAACTGTTTTTGTTCACATTGTAACTGTCGTACTTCACCTGAGTAACATATGACACTCATATCAATTCATTCTTAACATTTGGTTTTAAACCTTAGACTCCTTAGAACTGGGTTATACTCAGTTATGCTAACTTGTGTTTAATATCAGGTTATATCTATGTTAACTTATATATAACTTTTACAATTTGTATAACATGTAGCTTTTTTTTTGTTACATTTGTCTGGCTCTAGCCTAAGCTATGGCTGAAAATGCCCTGTTAATTATCAAACAAACAAACAAATAAATAAAAATGTTTTCGTTTTATTTGTTTTTTTTTCCTGAGACAGAAGTATGTGAGTGAAAAGGTGCCTTTAAGGTCTTGTCCACCTAGGTACCAAATAATAATAATAATAATAATCAATAACTAAATAAATAAAACTGGGATATTTCAGATATTTCAGAGCAGCAACCCAAATGCCTGTATTTTCTTTTGTGCTTCTGCATGCAGAAAGCTTATATTTCTGCTCTTGTCAACATTTTGTAAATCAAACTTCATGATTTGCTAAGTCAAATCAAGTGCAAACTTTTAGGCAGAAAGACACGTATGTCATTAGTAGTTGGAAAGCGGTCACTGGGCTTCTCCAACATATAGCTGCTAAACTGGGAAACATAATGATACATTACTTGGATATCACATGGCCGAACCCAAGATCAAGTTAGTGAAATCTTTTCCCTAACTCACTCATTGTCATAATTTGTCATAAAAAATGTGGATGCATATTATGAATATAGATAAAGACAAAGCTATGGCTTTAATGAATGCTTGTAATTGTAACAAAAAGCTGAATGCTTCATTATCTAACTGATAATATTTCAGTGTTATCACTCTTCAAAACATTATGGAGATGGGTAGACTGGTGGATAACAGTATATGGGAGCAAGTAACTAAATTGTTACTGCATTCCAGCATTGCAGAGTTTTCAAATGTAATTGAACAAAAGTTAGATGTAATTTTTGGTATCTTAAAGTTGGATATACACATTTAAGATCCACACTGAAGACATATTTCACTGTGGCTGGCCTCAATAACAAACTGCTTGGCTTTCTTTGCTGAATATATTGTTGAAAACATTGTGAACTTCGGAGGCATTATGTAGAAAATTAAGGACTTGGATGTTAGTGATATTGATTAGCTTTTTTTTCCTCAAATTTTTTTTTTATTTTCAATTAAAATAACATTCACATAATATTTTTAAATATTTTAAACAACTATATACAATATTTACAATAGCCTGACTTTCAATTATATATGCTGTATGTTATTAAATATAGAATTAACAGATCAGATATCAGAGATGCAATATTGATTATTGCAGAGTGTCCAACAAAAATATAACTTTCTTCCAAGGTTTATTTACCAATGGCCTGGGATAGAGTCGTAGTTCTTTGATTTTTATTTCCATTGATGCAGTTGTCTTCAGTAAAGTGTAGAATTATTCCAAGGTCAGGGGTGTATTTGAATTCCACCTTCTGGTTACCCATTTCCTAGACATAGCAAGTATTGTCCATTACAAATACATATTTGTCTTATTCATGTAGGGACCTTCATTTACATTTAGTATAATCAATACTTTAGTTAAGGTAAAGGATTCATTAAATAAAGCTTGTAAAAAATTATTGATTCTATTCCAATATGATTTAATTTTATTATATTCATAAAAATTATGAATCCAGTCTGCTTTATTTGACTTTTTACACCTCCAGCAAAAAACATTTGTAGTAGTACTGATCTTTTTAATTCTATCTGGTGTTAAAAATGCTCTATGTAAGTATTTCCAGTTAAATATTTTCCAGTACTGTGTGTTACAGGTGTAATTAATTGATAGCAAGATGTTAGTTTTAATTTCTTCTATTAACTGCAATGACTGACTTTTTGTTAAGAACTGCCAGTATGATGGTTTGGGAATTGCTTTATATGTTATAACTCTTTATATAGATTTGAAAGGGAATTTTTCTTTTCACAACTATTATATATAAATTCATACAGAAAACTTATTAGATTTGGAATATCGTTAAATGAGGAATTATTAATTAATCTGCATAAATCTTCAATGTCCATTAGAATGTTTTGTAAGGTTAACCAGTCCTGTGTTGGAATATTGTAAGCAGTTTTTATCAGATGTATATCTAAAACATTTAATTTATTTACACATGGAAACCAGCATAAGAATCCATTTTGTCCCCAGGAGGTTATTGTTCTCCTATATATTTTGTGAAGAAAGTTCTTAGTGATGGTAAATGGGGTTAAAAGGTCAAACCAAAGTTTTAGATCTATGTTTGCATCGATAAATTTCCTAAAGGAATTGATGTAATGATGAATCAGTGTTGTTTTAGAAGGTTTTGTTATATTATATTGTATACTTATGCATAGTATGTACCAGGGTTTGTTTGATTTGTCTACTATTAAAACATTTTTAACAGATTAAATTCATTTGTTAATATAACCTTTGTTAATTCTTTCCAGTTGGCAAAATAATTTGGGTTTATCCAGTCTAGTGTAATTTTAAGCACAACTGCTTTTATATATGTTTCTATTTTTGAGAAGTTCAATCCTCCTTGTTTCCAGGGTCTAATGTGATGAGTTAGAGCTACTCTGTTCTTTTTGGAACACCATAAAAATTTTATTAAACATGAGTTTCTTTCTTTCAGGAATTATCTGTATCACTAATGCTACATATAATATTTTTGGCAATAAGACCATTTTTACTAATTGCAATCTGACTTCAAAAGTTAATTTAATTTTGTTCCACTTTTCTATATATATTTTATTGTTTCAATAATATTTTTATAATTTATTAATATTTTTTCATTTATATTTTTGCATAACACTATTCCTAAATAATTTTGCGTAAGTTCTTATTTTCCTATGATGGATTTATCTGTAACTTGTAGTTCTTTTTTCTTATTTAAAAATAGAAATTTTGATTTTGCACTGTTAAAGTGTAAACCTAAAATCTTATAAAATTTATCTATTACTTCTTCTACATCTCATAATGACTCTCTGAAGTTTGATAGGGTTAATAAAATATCATCAGCAAAAAGCATTATTTTAGATATGAACTGGTCATAAACTTCTATTCCTTTTATTCTTGGATTATTGTGTATTATTTCTACAAGTATTTCTATAGCCAAAGCAAATAACACAGGAGAAAGGGGCCATCCTTGTTTAGTACTTTTCATTATACGGATAGATTCTGAGGTGAAAGGACCTAATTTAATGTAGGCTAAGTTATTAATATATATGCTTTTTAGTAATAAAATGAAGGGAGGAGGAAATTCAAATAATGCTAAAGTTTTAAATAGATATTCCCAGTTGAGGGAATCAAAGGCTTTTTCTATGTCTAATTCGATTACAAGTGTTTATCTATCTTCTTTATTCACATAATCTATAAGAGTAAGTATCCTTTTAATATTATCATATGTGTGCCTGTTATATAAATATCCAGTTTGATCATTATTAATTGTCTTTGAAAGTGGGATTTTCATTCTGTTAGCTAGGATTGACATGAATATTTTGCAATCATTATTCAGTAATGATATAGGTCTGTATGAGGTGCAAAGGTCTGATGGTTTATTATCTTTTAGAATTGGTGTTATGATAGAATATTTCCATGAGGGTGGTATTTTTGCTTCTGACTGGAATTCTAGCAAAGTGTTATGAAAAAGGGAGATTACTGTTGAAGGGAAGAGTTTGTAAATTTCTGTAATTATACCATCTAGCCCTGGAGCTTTGTTAGATTTACTTTCTTTTTTCTTGTCAAGACTTTCTTTGTAGGTTATAGGTTTTTGTAGGTCTAGTTTTAAGTTTTCAGGATTTTTTTTTATATTGATAAGGTTTGCATCTAAGTTTATTTGCGTGGTATCCAAATCTTCTTTTTTGAAGTGTTCCATATAATGGAACCAAAATGCTTCATGGATGTCTTCTATATCGGATACTTTTTTCCCTTTCTTTGCATGATATATACTACTGATAGTATTTGCTTTAGATTGTATTTTAATTCTTGTAGATAAGTTATGTAAATATCTGGAGGAGGTGGCTAATGAGTTTATTTTTAATTTTTCCAAGTCTAGACAAGCTTTGTGTGTTAGAATTTCATTATTTTTTTTATTTAATTCCTCTATTTCTTTTTTGACTTCTGGACAATTCTGATTTTTTTTTTAGATTTTGCTGTCAAGAGTCTGGTTTGCAAGTCTAATGATTCAGATTCCCACTCTTTATCTTTGTTTTTGTACCAGCTAAGGGTCTTACCAAATAAATATGCTTTTAATGAGTCCCAAACAATGACTCTACTGATTTCTGTTGTATTATTAATTTCAAGAAATAATTGTAGTGCTGACAAAATCCAGGGCCTGAATTCTTTAATTTTCATGATATATGATGGAATTCTAGTTGAGAAAATTAAAGGTTTAAACTCTATTTGGAGTTTCATTATCAGAGAGTCATGATCTGAGTAGGGGCATGGAACTATTGAGAAGTTGAGGATTTGTGTTTATAAATCTTGAACTACGAATAATTTGTTTATTCTGGTTTGTGTTCCAAATCTATGGTCTTTAAGGGAAAATAATAAGGATTTATCATCTTTTACTTTAAAAGTGTCTATTAAATGAAATTAATCAATCTATCTTTTTAAGGATTTTGAAATAGTTGCTATGTGAAAAGACTTCTTGGTGGTTTCAGAAGCTTCTAAGTTACAATTAAAGTCTCCTCCCAGTATAAAACATCCTTTATAATTGTTGGAAATAAAATCTAGGTGTTTTTAACCGTTCCTGCTCCAATTTCTGGAAACCAGTATAGATTAGCTAAGGTCCATATTCTGTTATTAAATTTAATTATAACAAATGCTAGTAGACCTTCTTTGACTTCATATTTATAAATAACTTTTGGAGTGATTATGTTTTTCTTCCAGAGAATTGATACTCCTTTTGTCTTTGTTCTATAGGAGGATTGAGCTAAGACTGTATAGTCCTTAGGGTTCCAAATAAAACTATCATTAGTCTTAAAATGTGTTTCCTGGAGAAATACTACTTGTGCCTTATTTAGATTTAAATATTTTAGTAAGTTTGATCTTTTATTTGCATTATTTAAACCATTAGTATTTAATTATAAGAATGTTAAATCCATTTCAAGTTATTTTTGGAAGAAACATTTTGCTTTTTTTTATTTATTTTGATTATAGTAGTTATACCATATTCACTGATAACACTGAATGTTATTTTTATGTGTGTAAACTTGGGAGTGTAATTTAAAGTTATTTCTTCTTTAAATACAAGTAGGATAAAATTCTGGTCAGGCTTTAAAATGTACTTCTACAAAACATTAATTCTAAAGTATCAAATACAAGTACATATGAATTTCCCATTAAACATGTTATGAAAGTCATTCCTAATCCAAAAAATAAAGATAGATCTATTGGATTATCACTCTTACCTTTAGCTAACAATATCAACTGAGCTCCATATGTTAAATTATTATATGGAGAATTTTCTTAAAAGACATATAAAATTATATATTATTATATTATTGTTCTATAGTATTTTATATATCAGGATGGAATGTTAGTAGTATAAGCAATTATTATGTTGACTTAGAAAATATCCAATATTTAGTTACCCTTAAGAGATCCCAAACATGTCAGATATGTCATTTTGGATAAATTAAATGCAACAGAGGAGCATACACTAAATAAGGCAACAACAAAAGGTTATTACTAAAATAATTTGACTAAAAGGACTCTGCAGGAGACTTTCCCACTCTTCAGCTCACCAACTTCAACTTACACTTATGAAAAGACATGGCTTATCAGTGGTATCCTGACTCTGAGGAGAGGCGCCCTACATTCTAGTGTGTAGTGCTTTTACATGTTTATAGATTTACAAAGCAGAGTCTAAGAATGAACTATGATCACCCTGACAATTCCCACCCTGCATAGGGCACCTCCTGCTTCCAGAATGGGTAATCACATCAGGTCTAGAATGAATGTGAAGGTACCTATATGGTAATCAAGACTTACCTTAGGTAAGTATTAATCAAATAGTATTTAGAGCATTTTAGAGAGTTATTGGGGCAGTTAGAATACTCTTAAGCCTCTCCTCCCTTGACCAAAACAGAGATTTCCCTTCCCTTTCTTTTCCTTGTTTTAAATCAGTACTAATAAAAGAAATTCAGCAAACATAGATAAAAAGAAATAACATTCATTAGTCTGTCTTGTACATGACTCGCAATCCATTAAACAAGTCAATGACTAACGTCACTTTAGTAAACATTACAAAAACAAATTAGAAATAATTTCCTAGCTCTTTAAATTTTCTGATAAAGCGAAAAGTTAAAAATAAGCTATTTTAACTAAAAGTATAAAGCATTTCAATTTCTCCTCGTATGTATACATTTCTACTTATATTGTAGTGTCAATAGCTGTCTTTGAAATATGTACAATACTTCACTTCTTCAAATCATTCCTTTTTCATTTCAGGTTTTGTTTTGTCAAAATGGCAACAATATTTCAAGGGCACAATTAATATTTAGACTGATGTTTCAAATAAATAACTTGTCAGTTGTCAATTGAGTTAGTTTAGAATGTATGGTTAGTGCAAATATAGCATGTTGCAAAAATAATATGTATTTTTTCGTGTGCTCTAGAGACTGTCATATGCAAGTGACATATATAATATAGCATATATAGAGCAGGTAGCTTATGGATTCAGGTTGTTAACGTAAATTATGCTTATTAATCAGGCAGTTTCATTTAAATTCACAAGTAATTTGGGGACATTTCAGTTGAGTTTCCAGGAATGAGTAGTCCAATGTGAGTAACCAAGTCCACTTTTCCTCATAAACATTTTATTTTATTTTTTATTTATTTTACATTTGTTGACCGGGATAGTCCGACTGGATGCATGTCCATTTTCAGCGGAGGCCCGGGGAGAAAAGCTCCAAGGGTAAGCAGATACAGCATTACATAATACCAGCATTACATATTACAAACAGACTATTTACAGAGATTACATAAGTAAGCAAGTTAAACAAGTTCCACAGGTTACAGTTAATCCTCAGCACAAGTCAGGATTAAATTAAATTACACAGTAAACCGGTTAACAGATTTTTACATATTCTAGAGAGAGTTAGCCAGGCTTGAAACATTGACATAGCCAGTTAAGTGAAAAATGTGAATCTAGTTTTAAATTGACCTAAGGTGGAAAGTAAGGTAATATCAGCTGAAGAGAGTTCCAGGATCTACTTACAGAGTTTGCAAAGAGAGAATCACCGGCTGTGTTATTAATTTTGCTAGTCTGAATTAGTAGTTTGTTAGAGGATCGAAGCAGTCTAGGATTGTTATAGGGGGTGATAATATTTTTAAGTGCAGGAGTATTGTCCGGATTATAGAGGATTTTATAGGCCATAATCAATTGGTTATACTGGATTAGGCTGGGTAGTTCAAGCCACCCAAGCTGATTTAGATTGATGCAATGATGTGTCCTAAAAGGCAGCCCAGTGGCAAACCTGGCAATATGGTTGTAGCAAATTGAGAGTTTGTTAAGGACAGTCTTGTTTAAATTCGAGAGTAGAGGGGATGCATACAGAAGGGTTGAAAGAAGGTGAGAGCGAGCTATGGCAATTTTAGCTGGAGGGGTTAGGAAGGCTTTTATTCTGTAAAGTGACCTTAGTTTTTTATTGATGGTTTTGATAGTTTGGTTAACATGTAGGTCAAATTTTAGATTATTGTCTATGATGACACCTAATAGTTTTGTAGATGGGTCAGGGGAGATTATTGTGCTATCATTTGATTTTATGGTAAAGGTGAAAGCGGTAGACCTATGTGTTGGTGAAAATAACAGCATTTTAGCTTTTTTGGGATTTAGGATCAGACGATGTTCAGAAAGCCAGTTTTCTATGGTATTAAAGGTGGTCTGGGTAGCTGACCATAACTCTACTGGAAATGTGGCTGAGCAAATCAGAGTAGAGTCATCAGCATATTGGATACAGCTGACTTTTGGGATGACAGTATAAAGGTCGTTAATGAAGATGGAGAACAGCAAGGGCCCTAGTATAGAACGTTGTGGTACTCCAAGGGTGTTAGGTAGAAGGTTAGACAGTTTGTTCTGCCAGAGGACAGCCTGCTGTCGACCATTCAGGTAGGATTGAAACCAATGGAGGGCTCCAGTATCTAGACAGAATGTTTGCAGGGTGTGGATTAAAAGTTGGTGATCAACCATATCGAATGCCTTGGAAAGATCCAAAAAGAGGGATGAGGATATATAATTATTGTTGGGATTATGGTTTATGGTGTTAGTAAAGGCTAGGAGGGCTGAAGTAGTGCTGTGATGAGGACAGAAGCCATGCTGAGTGTCTGCCATAAGGAGATTTTGGATTAGGTGGTGCATGAGTTGTCTATGAATACATTTTTCCATAATCTTTGCAAGTGGAGAGAGTATAGCTATTGGCCTATAATTGGAGAATTCAGTAGAGCTGCCTTCTTTGTGAAGTGGGATTACATAGGATATTTTCCAGATGGTGGGAATTTTAGCTTCTACTATGGTTCGATTGATTAGTATTGAGACGGGGTAAGCAATAGCATCAGCTGATTTTTGTAGGTACTTGGCAGGGAGTTGATCAGCAGAAAGTGTAGTGGGTTTTAATTTTTTGATCAAGGTATGGATAAGTGAAGTGGCGACTGGTTGGAAGCTGAACGCTAGTAGGTTTCTAGGGGTGCTACTTTCAGGACCAGGGGAGCTAGGAGGTAGTTGGCTAGCTAGGGCTTGAATTGTCTCAGTAAAGGATTGGTTAAAACTATCAGAAACATCTTCAGGGGTTTTATCAATAGTAGTAGCAGGGATTGGGGTTGAAGTTTGTCCAGGATGTAGTAGATTATTTAAACCTGCCCAAATCTTCTGAGGGTTATTTTGATTTACTGTCTGTAAATTACAGTAGTATTGTTTTTAGTCTTGTAAAATTGATTTTTTGGTTTCGTTCCTGGATTGCCTGTATTTAATGTGATCTTGAGGGTCTTTAGAAGAACGCCATAAAGCCCATGCTTTGTTTCTAAGGGTAATTTTGAGTTTAGACTCTATAGAAAGCCATGGTGCAGTTTTTGCCTTGGTTCTCTTTGAACGAACAGGTGCATGTAAATCAAGGATCTCAAGGAATTTGTTGTTAAAGTATGCTACTGCTTCCTCTAAGGGGAGGTGTTTTAGAATAGACCAATTACATGAGTTTAGTTCTTGTTGGAATTTGGCAGGGTCAAAGTTTTTATTGTTTCTAACCTTTCTGAGTAAGGGTTGTTGGGAATTAATGGCTTTGTGCTTAATTACATATGTGAGAAGGTGATCGCTTAGGCCATCAAGGAGGGTACCAGAGGTGTACAGTTGGGGGCGACTGTTTATGAGTACCCAGTCAAGTATACTTTCTTTTTGGTTGGGTTTACCTATCCTGGTAGGGGTGGATATGATTTGTGTAAATGCATGCAGGCTAATATGGGTGGTTGGGGATTCTGAGGAACAGGTGCCCCAGTCTATGTTAAAGTCTCCAAGTAGTAGGGTTTCATGGGGGTAGTGACATGATAGCCAGTGCAGGATATATTCAAATGTAGATATATTGTTACCTGGGGGAATGTACATACAGATGATAATGCATTTATTTTTATTAAGTTGCAATTTGGTGGCAAGAATCTCTGAGTTATTAATCTGAGGAGGTTGTATTACATCTATGGTGACATTCAACTCAGATTTATAGAGTACAGCTACCCCACCCCCCTTCCTCGAAGCACGATCCAGCCTGTGTATGTTGTACCCAGGTGGTAACACTTCATTGTCTTTAGTGTTAGGTTTTAACCATGTTTCAGATAAACAGAGAATCTCAGGGGAGTGGACATCCAGAAGTGCATGCAATTCATGTACCTTGTTATTAATGCTTCTAATATTGAGATGACAGACTAGGAGAGAGTTAGTTGGTCTATTAATTGTAGGTTTGTAGCTTAGATTGCAAGTAGAGGGGGTATGTGTATCTGAAGTGGATATCACCACCAAGTGTTAGGTTGAGTCTATACTTGGTGATGAACTTCAGGAATTTGTTTAGTAGTTTGTGGTAGTGTTTGGATCTACAGCTAATGTGCCTGGGGTTGAGATGTTGATAGACTGAACAAGATGTTGTATAGGATCTGGTACTGTAAGTATGACTGAAGGTGGGAGGATATACAGCTGGGGTGATAGTATGGCCTTTTGGGACCTGAAATCCCATGAGAAACTGGTTTTCATACAAGGTAAGGAGGTATGGTGTGAACAAGAGGGGTAGTAAAGAGGAGTATATAATTATCTGTGATTCAGCTAGTGAGTTAAGGAACTGTTTTACCTGGTGATGCAACACCAGAAGATAGAGTGGTGAGGTCAAGGTACTGGAAGAGGGATGGGAGAATGCCAGATGAAAGCTAATAGGTGCTATTAAAATGTAGGTAGTAGAATGGGGGTGGGTGGAATTATCCCAGATGAAAGCAGATAGGATCTAGAAAGTGAGGGAGTGGCTATAGTACTATAAATTTAGAGGTACCGGGGGCGGGAGGAAATTGGGGGCAGGGAGGGGAGTGAAGAGAGCCCGAGTGTAGCGAGGGTGAACGTAGCGGGGTTATTGCAGTTTACAAGGTTTCCTAAGGTGTCCTAAAGCTATAAGGTAAGTATTACAGCTCTTAATGTAAGAGTCAATTTACTTCAGTTACAGGGGAAGGAGGCAACCACTCGAGTAGAAACAAAGAGCCCAATGGCTGACCAATATGGTGACCTACTTAATTACAAAGCATTGTAAGTGAAAGCTTAACAAATGCTTTTTGTGTGTGCAACCTACTCTGTTTAAATGTTGAGAGAAACTGATTGCAGTCCTGTAGACACCGTTTTGTAGGGAACTGTAGAGTTCAACTAGGAAAAGAGAAAAGCAGAGATTCTAGGGTAAGCATAAAGGCAACAACAGGCAGTTATTATATAATAATGCATTCAGAAAGGTTTGGTGGGGGGTAAAGTAGCATACTTCAGAATGAACTAACATTTATAGCTAAGAAACCTAAGCAAGAGAGCAATGCAGTAAATGAACACTTGCCAGATTTTAAAGAAATACCAGAAACACTAAATCAATTATTCACAATTGTACAACTGGAAAATTGCCAGTAAAAGCACTTCAGGTATAGCTAGCCCAAGTTATTCAAGTCATAAAAGCACTTCTTCAATGTGTGTGTGCAATTTAAACATTAAAAAACACATGCAGCAAGGAGGAGCTCTGATTATACACTTTCTCTAGGTACAGGTTCAGTTTAAACACAAATATTACCACAGAAATTCAGTAAAGTCACTAGCTACTTATAGAGCCTCTGAAAAAAATAGAGCAGTCTGTGCAGAATCATAATTTAGCAGCAGGTCATTCAGTTACACAAACAACAGTAAAATATCCATACACTGAAGAAACTTACACTAAGTCACACCAGGTCAGCCAAGGGGGGGAAGAGAGAGGGAAATCTTAAGCACCTAGATTTGAAAATGATGCCTGTACTGAATTGTAGCAGTTTAACCTGTTTGAGGAAAGAGGGGGGTGGAGGAAAAGAGAAGGCAGTGGGAGTGGTTACAGGGAATACCCTGATTTGACTCAAGACACCACACAATTCATTAAACAAAGCAGAGTCTAACATCTGTCTAATAATCATTATAAAGACAAAGAATAGTAATTTCCTAGCTCTTCAAACTTTCTGATACCGCAAAATGTTGACAGTAAGCTATTTTAACTGGAAGACTAAAACATTTCAGTACTTCCTTGTGAATATATATTTTTACTTTTACTGTAATGTCATGAACTGTCTTTGAAATCTATGCATTACTTCACTTCTTTCAAGTCATTCATTTTACAGTTCAGATTATATTTTGTCAAAATGTCAATAGCATTTCAAGGGCACATTTAATATTTAAACTATTTTAAATGAATAGCTATCGGTTACCAAATGAGTTAGTACAGAGTGTGAGGTAACTACAAAGATAACATGTTGCAAAAAGTAATATGTATCTTTTCATGTGCTCTAGAGACTGACAATTTCAAGTAACATATAAAATGTAACTTTTGCAGGCAGACGACTTGTGAAACCAGCATGTTAAAGTGAGTAATACTTTTTAATCAAGCAACTACATTTAAGTGCACATGTAGTTTGGGAACATTTCACTTGTGTTTCCAGGAATATGTAATCATATGAGGATAAATCATAAAATATTTACAAATAGTCCTATTATGTATTTATTTTACCTTTCTTAGGTTGTTTTTCATTTTAATAACTAAACATTACTTTTTTTAATTATTTGTTATCTGTGAGGCTAAATGCACTTCGCAGGTTCACAGTGTCCTTAGAAATTGCAGCAATTGTTTACTGTTGCTATGGCAACACAAATAGAATGTGAAGAAAGTTTCACTTTTCTTAACGAACAGTACATTTTTCCCTCCTTTTTTTTATGTATTTGTTAATACTGAAAGGAAATAATTCAAAGGACATATGTACATGAATGGAACATTTCAGAGTTAATCACAAACATGTCCCCAATCCCAATAAGCATAACCGTGACTATCATTAATCTAATAAATATTGTAATAACAATTAATTAAGTTCACTATTCCAATTAGTCTACCTTAAATCTAAATTATTTTAGACTATTATTTATCTATGTATAGATAGTGAGTTATTAAATATATACAGACTATATAGTCAATAGGAGAGAATTTAGAAAGGGAGAAAAGATGCAGTTAAAATAAATAATGAGAAAAGAGAGAAGAGAGAGAAAGAAAAGAGAAAATTAAGAGAAAATACACATATACTATGTATATTGATTTGCAGTATAAATAGTGTATGTGCTATATAACCCTCCTTCTGTGAAAGAAAAGTACCGTTTTACATACCTGAGGTAATGTGAAAACTCTCGTGTCATCTATTTTCAAAAAATTTAGATAAAGTTTCTAGTAGTTAGTTACCTTTGTTTTAAAATTCCAAGCAGTAAAATTGGTCCTTTAAAGTAATGTTAAAACAATTCATATCATAGTAGATGCTTTGAGAGATTTGGCCGTAACAGTATCAGTCTTTTGCTTCTTCTTTTTGACGTCTGTCCAGACATTTGTTTCTTTTGTTCCCTTCAGAGAAGGTGACACCCAATCTATATCTTTTGGTAAAGAAATCACATTATTAGTTTTAGTAAATGAAGAGGCTTCCTCTAAGTCAATAAAAGTCCTCATCTCGTTGGCATACAGTATTCTTATCTTAGCTGGATATGCAAGTTGTGCCTTGATGTTATTTTGTTTCTGAAACTTTATCATTGGCCACACTTTTTTCCTTTGTTCCATTATTCTAGATGAATAATCATTATCAAATCTTATCAGGCTCTGTTCATATTTTAGAGGTGCCTTCCTCCAAGCAGATCTTAAAATCAGTTCCTTTTCCAAGTATGAAAGAAATTTGATAATTATTGACCTTGGAGGAGAGTTTGAGTTAATGGCAGGTTTCCCAAGAGCTCTGTGTTCCCTTTCAATGCCGAAGGAAATTCCTTCGTTTAAATTTAAAAAGTCAGGGATCCAGCTTGATAAAATGGAAATAATATCCTCGCCTTCTGTGTTTTTGGGTAATCTGAAAATCCTGATGTTATTTCTCCTCTCCCTATTTTACAAGTCATCTACTTTATTAACCAACCAAGTGTTTTGTTTAAGAAGCAGTTCTTTCTGTGTTTCCTCTTCCTTAAGTTTGCTTTTTAAGTCATTTAGAGAAACCTCTATTCCTGTTATCCTTGTCTGGTGTTTTTAACATTTCCTTGAGGGTGTCAGCCTGTTTTTGACTGCTTGTTTTAAGATTTTCTAGGTTCTCTTTAAAATCATCCATCTACAAAGACATCTCCTGCAGGGTAGATTCCATCTGTTGTAGTTCCTTCTTTAAGGCAGCATCCTTGTGAGAATTCCTTGAGTTGCTCATTTTAACAAGTGAATATCTCTCCAAGATTTTTGACATGAAATTATTTGTAAAACTTCACCAGTGTTTCTAATTATGTAAATTAGTCCTTTATCTATAAGATTTTATACTTTGAAGAAAAAAAAATATTTTTTTTCCTGACTTATTTAACTAGTTATATGGAGCTCTAAAATACTGCTGCTTTCAGTTAGCCATTCAGGCTCCACCCCCCCCCCCTTGATTAGCTTCTGATAATGAATACGGCTGGCCCATATACATTGACTCCCAAAGGTAAGCATATAGACTGGATAAAAGACAAACTAATGGAGTATAAAAACATTGGCACCACTGATAAGTAGGTTTACAATCAAAATGTGGAATGGCACTTACGTGAAACTGGAATGGTTGAATGCATGTTTTCCTGTTTCCATAGTGCTGATCCAGAAATGTTTAAATCCTCATTAGCAAATGGTTGTGTGCATTCACTAATATGAGAAAAATGTTCTAATAACAGATTGCACTACAGTGCGGATCTGGAAATTTACCCTTTTCCTCACTGTAGTGTGATCTCAAATTTGGAATATTTAATATGCAGGGGGTGTGGGGGGCACATCCCCCAACATGGGGGGGGGGTGCAGGGGGGTTACTGGTAACATGGACTTTCAACATTAGAATTCCAGTGTTCGAATGTCGCTTCCGTGGTTACCATTTCTGACATTTTGGTAATTCTGTATTACCAAATTCGGAAAACATATTCAATCAAAATGTGGAAAATTGCTTTGATTTGCTATATTTTGATAGTAAACCACCAAGTATGCTATTTGTTGAATACAATTTCTGTTTATTTATTTATTTGTTTATTTATTTTTTAAATAAAGTATACCTATGAGCCAGTGGCATGGTGCTATGGGCCAGCCTGTTTGTAATTCATTAAGAAGATGTGTACATGTACAAATAAGGGTCTTTTGTAATCAGAGTCAAGCACATGCTTGTTTTTTTGTCAAAGTATTTTAGATGGAGAGGGATGAACAAGTTTTTTTACAACTTGTACAACATTTAAATAGTAGAACAGCTTATTTAATGATCAGTTATGAGTATGAAGTACAACATTATTAGATTTTGTTTTTAAGAAGCAAAAACACAAGGCCCCCAAAAACATGTAAAACAGGAAAGCCTGAAATCAAACAGTATCCAAATAGATAAACACCACGAAGAAGCCAACGTTCTAAGAACTTCTTTTATTGCACAAAACACACATCAACTTCTTCCTCTAGTGCCTCAGCTTACAAGAGTATACTAAACCTTTAGCAACTTTCTATATTTATACATCATAGCCTATGGGCTTTAGGTTGAATTATTTTTCATTACATGATGTTCATTTTTCATTACATGATGTTCATCAGGTTTTTGATAGCAAAGATTGTACTATAGCTCATTTTTTCTGTGTTCCAAAAATACATAAGAGTCTTAGTAACCCCTCAGGATGCCCAATAGTAGCAGCTTGCAGGTATTTTACGCACATTATATCTTGCTTTTTACATAATTTTTTATTACCTCCAGTAATTCACTTACCCTCTTACATACAAGATGCTTGAGATTTGATTAAAAAAGTTAAAGAAATCATATGGAATGAGGAAAAATATTTTTTGGTGTTGGATGTAACTAGTCTATACACAAGTATACAGCATGTGTATGGGTTGGAAGCAGTTTCACATTTTTTAGGTGAAAGTCCAAATACACATCATGTATTAGATGTGATACTGTTTTGTTTACAAAATAATATGTTTGAATTTAATGGACAGTAATATAAACATTTGAGAGGTAAAGCAATGGGAGCTAATTGTGCTCCAATGTATGCTAACCTGTTTATCAGATATTATGAGAAAATGTACATTTATAATAATGAGTATTATGTTAAACATCTAATAAAATACTTTAGATACATAGATGATTTAATTTTTATTTGTGAAGGAGGTCAAGAGAAGGTATTAAATTTTGTTCAAAGTTTACATAATAATACTTTTAAAATAACATGTGATGGTCTTCATTTAGGAAAGAAGGTGAATTATTTGGATATAACACTGGAAGGAATAGAAGGAAAGACCATTAAAACTAGAATTCATTAAAAAAATTGATAATTTTGATAATATTTTACATGGGAGTAGTTGGAGAATATAATAGGTAACCGTCATCGGGTCTATATTAGAACATCGAAAGTTTAATGGTTCGAATCACTAAAGGTTGACCTTTAATGATTGAACCTTTAAAATTTCAAATGTTCAGAAAAAATAAATAAAAAAAAAAGAAAATCTAAAGGGTGTAGGCAGGGGGCAAGCCCCTGCACCCCCCACCCCCACTACTTAAATATACCAACTCCAAGACAGCACTACATTGAAGTAAATGGAAATCTCCCCTTACGGAGATTTCTGTTTACCTGTTCGACGTTATGCACTTTTGCTATTCTCGTGTCGACAATGTCGGATTCGACATTGTTGGCTTGTGAGAATATAATAGGTAACCATTGTCATCCACCACACACAGTAGAGTCAATCCCATATGGACAATTCACAAGATTGGAAAAACTATGCAGTGAAGAAATTGAATATAAAGAGGAACTGGGAATAATGACCCAAATGTTTATAAATAGGGGTTATGATGAAGGATTAGTGAATAAAGCTAAAAGAAAAATTAAAGGGAAGAGTTATGAAAGAAGGGGCAGTAGGGAATATAACAAATGGGAAAAGTATTTTTTGAATATATATACTTTGTGGTGTCTAAATACACAGTATTCTCGGACCAGTTAGTAAAGACAGTAAAGTATTATGGGGTGTGTTATTAAAAGATGATAGATTAGTCTGTCTTAAAAATAAAAAAATATAAGGTTTTCATATATGAGGGGAAGGAACATTAAAGATTTTATTGTTAAAGGGAAATTTATGTTACCTTCAGAGAATAGACAGTTGGAATTGAGTAATTCAGGGACCATAATTTGTGGTAAATGTTCAGTATGTCAATTTATAGTTAATAAATTTCCACAAATAAATAGAAAAAAGTTTGAGATAAAAGGTTGTTTTAACTGTAATAGTGAGGCAGTAATATATGCACTGAAATGCCCTTGTAATAAGTATTACATAGGAGAAACAAAAAGAAGTTTCTGTAAGAGGTTAAAAGAACATGTGAGAGATGTAAAAAATACAAGTGAAATAAGTCCAGTAGCTGTGCAGTTTTTGCAGGCACATTAGGGTGATATTATTGGTTTACAAGCTACAATTTTAGAACAAATGGAAAAAAGTAACAAATTGTTATATGATGTGAAAAAAACAATTCAGGAAAAAAGAATCCACTTTCAATTTAAAGTTTAATACATTGGTTCCTAATGGAATGAACAAAGAATGCAATTGGAAATGTTTTTTACAAAAAGTTTTTGTATAAGCTGTTTTTCATAAGCTGTCTTTTTAAAGGGTATAATTGATATGTTAAAGAAGTGTTAATTAGGCTATGATGTATAAATATAGGAAGTTGCTAAAGGTTTAGTATGCTCTGTTAAAGGCTTTTTGTAAGCCGGGGTGATAAAGGAAGAAGTTGGTGTGTGTTTTGTGCAATTAAAGAAGTTCTTAGAATGTTGGCTTCTTCGTGGTGTTTATCTGGATTGACTTTTCCTTTTGGTAGTGGTTTACAAAGTATCCAAATAGATAATTCAATATCCAAATTACATGTGAAATCAAGAAAAGTTTTTTTTTTTTTTTTTTTTTTTTAAGGATTATCTGGACAGAAAACTTAAATTGCCAAATATCTGCATTAAGAACACAGTAAGAATAGTTACCATATATATTGAGGTCATGACTCTGTATTTTTTAAAAAGAACATAGTATATAGCAAAGTATTTAGAACACCTAGCATGCCTCCTAGTGATACTGACTTTCCAGAAGAGGTCGATTCTTTAACAAGAAGGTTTCACAAAGGGTATAGCAGAAGAAATCTTGATGAATCTGTCCACATAAAGGACTGATATTTCCCACTTTTTGACTAAAGAAATTCTGTAAAGTCTGACTCAATAAAAACATAATAAAGATGGGCTTTTCAATGGCACTTAATTATATATAGATAACTATAATGTTATTCACTCTATTGATAAAAACTCATTCCAAATAATCAGCCATAACAACTCCATTTTAGAGGTCGTTCCCTCTGCCAAACTTCTTGGTGTAGCCATTGATGAACATCTAAAATTTAATACTCACGTCCAGCTAAACATAAAGAAAACCCACATAAAACTCAGCCTACTTTATAGAAACAACCACTTCCTCTCTCCTACTACCAGACTAACTCTCACCACTACTTATCTCCTTCCCCCTATACTGTATGGCACCCCTCTGCTTACTAATTCATCCTCCTCACTATCCTACAAACTAGAAATATGTTACAATAAAATCTCCAGATTTGCTACCAAAGCCAAATCTTCCTCTCATCACTGTTCATCCCTTCACTCATTAAACTGGCTTGAACTCCATAACCAACTTGACTTTCTCCAAATCACGACTGCCTATAGACTACTATTCCAACCTACCAAGTGTCCTGCACTATCCAATATCCTACAACCATATACTCCCCATAGAACACTTAGATCTACCCACCAAAACCTACTCACCATCCACAAACCCAAGCGCCCAGCTGGTCAACTTCTGCTTTCCTTCAACTTAGCCAAAAAATGGAATGATCTTCCCTCCACTCTTAGGACCTGCGATAACCTCAAAAATTTTAAAACTCTTCTTCATTCTCACCCTTACTCAAACAGGAAATGCAACTGTACTCTTCACCCTATACCTCTCAAGGTCTCCTCCACTTTTAACCTCTCACCTAGCTAACCTTGCTCATTTGTATTATGTATATATAACTATACTGTAAAATCTAGCCTCAAGGCCATTTGCCTGTCTTTTACACCTAAACAAAATTGTAATTGTTTGTTTCTTTATGAATGCTACCTGTTTATTTGTCAGTAATGCAAAGTTTCTTAGAAATTATTCATGTAATTATGTATTGTTGGAGGTTTTCTCCGCCCTGGCCATCACTGAAAACGGGCTCCCCGAGCCCAATGGACCTCCCCAGTCATCAAACTGGAATAAATAAATAAATTTTGGTGATCAGTAAAGAGACTTGTAAAGCAGTAGGCAAATATCTGTGTTTTTTAATAAACTGAATAATAATTTAAGAAATATTTAGCCACCTTTGTGACGAAATGGATAAAGCTCTGACTGTAGTGCAGGCAACCCAAGTTTTAATAGCACCTTAGGCACCTGTAGGAGCTGGTTGGGAGAAGAGGAGTAATTAGCCCCTGCTGGTTTGTCCATCCTTGAGGAGGGAGTGGGGCTGCTCTGTCAAACCATGTTATTGACATGTAGCAGCAGAGCTAGGTGATACAGCTATGGAATACAGGCCTAAGGAGCGCTAGGTGATACAGCCATGGAATGCAGGCCTAAGGAGCGCTAGGTGATATAGCCATGGAATGCAGGCCTAAGGAGCGCTAGGTGATATAGCCATGGAATGCAGGCCTAAGGAGTGCTAATGATACAGCTATGGAATACAGGCCTAAGGAGTGCTAGGTGATACAGTCATGGAACGCAGGCCTAATGAGCGCTAGGTGATACAGTCATGGAATGCAAGCCTAAGGAGCAAGCACTGACATGGTTTAAATGCATGGGCCTATGGATTCTGAGTATAGATACATGATCCCTGCGGAGTACAGTATGTAGTGGAGCTCAGTTAACTGCCAAAGGGAAAAGAGCTCTTTGATCTAAGGGAGGTTCAGCCACCACACAGGTCCAGCAAATGGTCTCACTTTGTACCACTGACTCGTGTCACAGGGGTGGGCAGATGAGTGAGCCAGCTGGACTTCCTAGTCTGGGTTGACAAGGACAAATGGCTCTTGCCTGGCTGAAGAATGTCAGGCTTCCACCTCCATGGAATGAGTGAGCAAACTGGCTGCAGATAGAAGAGTCATTGGGCAAGGCCCTGCAGGATTTCTCACACTTAGAGGTTAAGAGGGATGAGCAACTATGACAGTCGTGCAAGGACTAGAACTTGTCATGTTCTGCCTATACAAAGAACCAAACAAACTTTCTTCACTGGCTAGAATTAGTTATATATGATTGTTTTATGTGCAATATTTTTCATCACAATTTCTTATTCCATAGTAACTTTTAGTGGATGCTTTGCTAAGAAAGATGTTGAGATATGTGCAACGTTCACGCTGAGCTTAGAAATTTGAACTCTTTTTCTTTTAGAGCACAGGCTTTAGTTAGTGTACTGTCACTGTATTTAAATAAGTTTATCATTAAGAAAGGGCTTGGTATGTATTTAGGAATATGGTTTTGTGTAACTGTTTTAAATTCTGTTTCAGTAGTTACTTTCTACATCATATAATACATTGTGAATATAACCTTTATAAATCTAAATGAAATATGATTATAAACATGATAAGGTGGAATGGGGGACATGAGAGTACCACTCAACTGTTCATAGTTTCGTACAAAGTCCAAATTTTGCAGCATATATTTTGGTTGGTTCCTCATAAATTGTGGGTAACTATACTTCATGCACTTCAAAGTTTTCTGAGGGAAATTTCCTTATTTTGAGGGGGGCTTTATCCAGATTTTTTGCTTTAATAGGTCAAGAGTGCATGGTCTATGTTAGATGTTTTACAGGAGCCTAACTGTTAAGCATACCTCTCAATGGTATAGGTTCACAGAATGTCAAGTGTTTCCTTAATACTTTTGGTCTGCCCATATTGTTATTTTGGCAAAGCATTGAGGAAAAAGCAGGGTGTCATGTCACACTTCTTTCATGAAGGTGAGAGCTAAGTGGCACGTTGAAGTGACTTAATTAGTCTGGCTGTAGAACAAGACTGTTGCGTACTAATATTGTTTTGGTTGTGTCACCCTGACGTTAGCAGTGGCAGTGATATTTCTCAGTTTCTTTGCTGTCATGCTGAAATGCTTTTAATGTCTCTTTGTGTAAGTACATTAGTTGTTATTTGATTGTATTCTTGTTATCCCATGTAAATGCAGTCTTTTGGGCTTGTTTGCTATTAATTTACTGTTTTGATAGTTAGCATGTATAATGCATGACTGCTTTTTGAATTTGTTTTACATGCTGATTTTCTAATACCTGAGCTTGCAGGAAGGTTACTCTTGTTCCTGTTGCCTTTGCCTGTTAAGGAAACATGGACCAAACTGCTACATTGCTTATAGATAAGTCCATTGCAGAAACGTACATGTTCCCACAAAAACTTGCATTATAAATACATACTAGCTCAAGATAAAAAAAAAGCTGCTTGGAGTGGTAGTCTAATCCTATAAGAGCAATATATACAGTATTCCAATTGTTGGTGCCTGTGTGCCCCATTGGTCTGTAGCATTGACCACACTGCCTCCTCTAAAAGTCGAGAGGTATGAGGTGTGATCTGTGTTAGAGGTCTCACTGGAATAGAGCAGTGAGGCTTAACTCTCCACTGTGGAGAATATTTAGAAATTTGCCTCATAATTTGACCATTTCATAATTGATGGTTTCTGGGAAAGGGTGGTGGGTCACTAAAGAGGGAGGTAGGAAATAACGACAGGCATTTGAGATATAGGCATCAGATCCTGTGAAAGTTATGCTACAGCAGAAGCTGTTATTGTATCAACAAGCTGAGTTTGTCACAGCAATATGTTCAGATTGTCCTATTTGTGGGTTATGGTCTCACTTGTACTCATGGCTTTGTTCATTTTCCTTATGACTGGAAATGGGTGCAGAAGTTAAGGTTGTAAGCTCTAGTTTGCAGGGTACATAATTCGGTCATTTTATCAGTTGTTTTTCTTTTGCAGATAGCGAACACATAGAGTCTGCATCAGCTTCTAACCCAAAGGAAGGGGACTTCACATGTGATAGATGTGGGCATGGTGGGTGTTCCAACCACTGGAGCAGTGTGCAATAGGTCACAGGTAATGACATATTGTTCGGTGCTCATTTGGGTATGTCAGAGTTGGTGTGGTTTGGGAGTAGTATGGGGACAGGTGAGGATGAAGTATGTCAGGAGCAGGATAAAGCATGTGTATAGGTTTGATTATGGAGAGTTTGGGGTTGCCCACAGGTGGTGTGGGGTCTCAACAGCATGAGGTTGGGTTGGACTTTGGAATCCAGATGGGTGATTGGTTAGCTAGTTCAGCCCTGAGGCAAGGGTGGAGAGTCTTTTTACCCTTCACCTATCGTTTTAGTTAAAGGAAAGATCTGAGAGGGAGAGTATGTCAATGTTTTGCATTAATTGACGTTGATGGGGTTCAACATCTGATGGAATCAGAAACCACAAACAGTGAAGAAGTTGGTGACTTTAGCAGCTTTAGGGGCAAAGGAGGACAGGTGGAATGTGGCTCAGAACATGGGACAACTAGGTGTCGGTTCCATTTATTACATGGCAGTTTGGTTGGAGAAGAATATTGCCTTCACCTTTCCACTCTTGGTTTATTTTATCACAATCTGTGAGGTACAGCATCTGTGGCTGGGGAATTCTTGGTTGTGATATCTCGAGAGGAATTATGTGAATGATTTTATTTCAGGAGATGGCACAAAAGTCAATTATGCATTTTTGGATGATGCAGTGCAGGTCATTCGGGAGTTTAAGGACCCATAGTTGGTGAAGGTAAATATTGAAAACATTTTTCATTTATTACGGGTTTAGGAGGAAGAGTGGCCATGGTTGGGCATGGTAGTTGGGTTTATGTTTTACTTTGACAAGACTTTGCTGATGGGATGCTCTATGGCCTGTGCTACATTGAGAGGTTTAGCACTGTTCTTCATTGTAGTTCGCAGCAGCGGGTGGGCAGCCATATGGTGGTACACTATCTGGATGACTTTTTAAGAGTAGGTGTAGGGTTTAATGGGGCATTGGAAGGTATGCGGGTGTTTTGTGGATGTGTGAGGAACTGGATATTCTTTTGGTTAGGTAGAACTTAGAAGGCCTAAGCAAGGCAATGTTTGTATGGGATTGCTAGTGGATGCAGGTTATGTTTGTTTTGTTTACAAGATTCAAAGGTAACTCAGTGAAAGAAAAGATTTGGTGGGTGAAATCCAAGGACAAGGTGTCAATTAAAGATATCCCAGAGCTCTTCAGCCTCCTGAATTTTGCATGTCCAGCAGTTCACCTGGGTTATTTCTTTTTTGGGCTTGTGACCTCTTTTGTTGAATGGAATGAAAAGCAAACATTGTTGGGTGAGGGTTAATAAGTTGGTGTGTGCTGTTTTAGCATTGTGGTTGTCTTTTTGGAGAAATTTAAAGGTATTGCTTTTGGCAGGCTAATTGGGTTGTTCAAAAGGGTTTGTAATCATTTACAGATGTGGTAGCAAGTATTGTGATGGGGGCATATTTTGTGGGAAATGGTTTGTGACTCACTGGCCAGCAAGATGGAAGTACAATTGGAGGAAGAATGTTGCTTGTTTTGGTTATTTCCAGTTTGGCCAGTGTTGAAGACATAGTAGGAGATGTTGCAGGAAAAAGGGTTCATTTTCATTCGGGCAAGTTGGCAGTGGTACAAGCTGATGGTGTTGTCAGATGAGGTGTGCCAGGTTGGCCTGCAATAGTTAGATACTTGGTATAGGAGTATTGTGCAGCATTTAAAAGGAAGGGGTATAGTAGGGCATTGTAAGGTTTGGATAAATTGTATTACAGCTGCCCGAGGAAGAAGGAGTTTGGTTGGAAGGATTGTAATTGAAATATTTAGCTCAGGCTTGAAAATAAGATAAGGCAGTTCAGTTAGTCAAGGTGGACTTAGTTGTGATTAATATAGTTGCACAGGTGGCAGGGTTATAAGTGTTTACAAAATCTTGGACTGTGGTTCGTATGTTGAAGGTTTGGGGTAGCATTGATAGTATGAAGTCTGACAGATGATGAAATGATAGGTCGTGTCCTGTGGGTTGAGTTAAGAGGTTGCAGTGGTCACATGTTGTGAGTCGGAAGGACTCCATTTTGATCGGTAGGGGGCAAGGTGATGATCTGTAATCAGACTGTATATATGATGAAGAGAGCTTTTTGGTGCATCGTTTCTCCAGGACAGTGGTTTTCCACTCATTCTTTGCGCATTGGAAGGGTATTGGATTTAGACAGGGAAGACAGATCAATTGAAGTCATTAAGAGGGTGGGTTGTTGGTCATCAGTGCTTTCTTGTTTTGTATTAGATAATTGGGCAGGGTTCTGGCTTGGTACTGAAGTCATTTTTCTTATACTAGGAAAGGAAATTTCAATTTGGGTACTTTTATACTCATTTAGCATGCACAGGGTCTGCAGCTACAACTGATGGCATGCAACTGGGTTGCATTGTTTTACGTAACACTTGGCTCCTTAGAGCTCTTCAGGCATATCAAGCAGATAATGGTCTGGGAATAGTTCTGAAGCTACAGTTGGTAGTTAGGTTCAGTAAGGATCTGTTAATTTACTGAGGTTATAACCGGGACATGTATTGTGTGGTTGGAGGTGGTACCATAGTTATTGGCTTTGGAGAGGGTTCATCAATTTGTTCATTTTTAGGCTAGTTAGAGAACTGGCTGCTTTAGGTATTTATATGATAGGGCTTTGGAATGTTGAGGGCAGGGATCCAGTTTGGTTTTGATGGGATGGAATACACCTGATTGATTTGTGTTTGGACCTCTTTAATGTCCACTTAGGTTTGTTTTTGGAGGGTTTGATGAAGGTTTTGGAGTTAATGACATGGAGTAGCCTGTGGCAGGCTGGTTGTCAGAGAAGAGGGGCAGACCTGTCTCTATTCTTTCCCCCCTCTGGTGTTGGATGTTTAATTCAATGAACTGGAGAATGAAAGTGAGTGATGGGATGGTGCTTGAAAGTTATTAAAGTACCAAGTAACATGCTAAAAGTAGCAATGTCTGTGATACCCACACTTGTAAAAATGTTTCTTATCCAAAAAAGACCTGATGTCTGACACAACTATCTTCTTGTTTCATGGGGAAAACATGATCAAAGTAAAAAATGAAAAGCAAACAAGAAAAAAGTTCAAGATGCAGTGCTTAAAGGATTACTGTACAGATTATGGACCACACATGATAGATTGGCATTCTGTTTAGTTTACAGGTAAAGCCTGCAAAGATTACTGCAAGTCTCGAACAAATGTAATGAGCTTCTTAAAATAATGTAATCCTGTCCTTTATTACAAATACTGTCATATGCATTTCAATACCCAAGGCTTATACATTATCTAGTTATGTAAGTATTCTCTGCATGGTAACAACAGAAAGGCTTTCAGTGCTGGCAGTTCTTTAACAGTATGCTTATTAAAACTTACTTGCATCTTACAATCTCAGACAAGCTTACCTGATGGTCATTAAAGCATTGCTACTTAAACACAGAGCAACAGGCACTTTCTGAATAATAATAAGCAGAAATCAACAGTATAAAAATATGACAGAAGCCAGAACATTCTGCAAAATCAAGGACAGATGAAAAGCCATTGTAGTACGTGTATCTGGCTTGGATGGGGGGATACTCTGTGCATTTACACTGCATAACTGCTCCTTGCCTTGCTTGGACACATCCAGAGTCACTACATGGGGGAGTGGGGTGCAAAAGGTATGTCACAATTTGAAATGTCTCTGGCTGACTGTGATGGCCCTGACACATTTGTTATACCTCTCAACCTCAGAGCAAGAAATCTGGACAAAGCCATACACAGAAGTGGGACAAAGGCCCAAAAATAAGGACAATTTTTAAATATTGCTCTTATAAACTTAGAAAGATAATAGAATAGTAGGTCTTACATTAGTATGAATTTTCTGAAGGGTATGAAATCTGAAACTCAAATGTCTGTCATTATTTTCTAAATTCAGTCTTTAATGATTTGCCACTAATTTGCCAAAAAAAAACACAATTGTATGAAAAACGGACCAAAAATGTGATGCAAAAATATAAAATAGCCACACAATACAGCTGGGAACCTGTCAAAGAAGCGACACTTTTTTAATATTAGTACTGCTAACTTGAGCAGCTGACAAAAGAATCTACATGCATTTCTGAAATAAAAGTAATCTAGAAATCTGATTATTACAGTTATTTATTAATTGTAAACCCTCCACGTTTTCTTCCATAACTGCCATTTTGCTGAGGGATTATTAGGGAAGAGCAACATTTTGAGCCAAAACCGGGGACAGTTGAGAGGTTTGGATATGCCTAATTCTATAAAACAATTTATTTGCACATACCTCTCAACCTGTTAATGCAGGAAATCTGGACACGGCTAAATATATTGGGGGAACATATATACAGTACTAAAAATTGCTCTTGTATAAATTGAGACAGTTGATAGAATAACAGGTCTTGCTTTAGCATGCATTTTCTAAAGTCTAAAACTCAGTGTCTGTCATTTAGTGACTTAAATCCTAAATAATTTACCAGAAAACCACAAATTGTATGAGGAACAAACCAAAAATACGAAGCAAAAATCTGGACAGTTGAGAGGTATACTTCAGCCAGGGCTGTCTGAGTTTGCCCCCCCTCACAAAATCATGGTCAAATGGAGCCTCCCCCCTGCAGCCATTCCAATGAACCATTACTTGGCTATTTCACCCCATTTACCATAAACACTAATGTGTATACTGCTTTACTTCTGCGATGATTTGGACTTCATTTGAAAGTTTTATTTTGCATTTTACAACACAAACACTAATAGATATCTGCTAAACAAAGCAATGCAGTCTCACAATGAAAACAGGCTTAGCATTAATACTTCTTTGCCCTTGAAACTCACATTCATTGAAACAGCATTTTAACCCACATTCAAAGAAAATGCATTTTGAGAGTGGCAGAGAAAGATTAACTTTGGGCTGTTTTCAAATCATAGGCCCCTTGCACACGAAACATACACATACTCTGATACACCTTCCTGATTGTATTACATTATATTCCTTGTACAATACAGTACAGTTTTAGAGGGTGTTTTAAATGTATTGTTTTGAACATTTTTCCAGTAAACAATGAAACATAATGCATGCAACAATAATGACACAACTGCCCAGTTCAGAACATTTCCATCATAAACGTCTACTCAAACGTCTACAGTCCACTGGTATCAGTAAATATGCACAATCTCTGAAGAAGTAAAAGTCATCTAAATAATTCCACATTACAGAGATCTGTAACTAATGAAGAGGTTTCTGCTAGCAAACAACTTTATATTGCATTGTTTCATCTACAAACAAAGTGCTTGTTGCCCTTGAAGAATAAATTGCCTATGTTACACTAAGAAAATGATAAGCTAGTAATATTGCAATAGGGAATGGATGCCAAACTGATAACAGGTTCATAGTTACTAGGGATCTGCACCAAAAAGGACTGCAGCATCCACCCCCTTTGCAACACAGTACAGTATCAGCAATGCATCTATCTACTGTGGGAGTAGAACCCACCGCCTTCTGCACCAAAAGCAAGTAAACTACCTGTAGTGCTATTAACAGTACAAGTAGACTCAGCATAAGCAGCACTAAACTTTTGCTCCCCTGCAGCTCTCAGCTCCTTGTAAAATCTACTCAACATTCAGCTGTATCTCTGAACTTTGCAGCACAAGAAATCTGGAAAAAGCCAACATTTATTTGGGAGGGGACAAAAGCCCAGAAACCAGGGACACATTTTAAATTTCACTTGTATAATGTTGGAAAGTTGCTAGAATAAAATGTGCTGTGTTACCACCATACATATTACTGCCAAGTCTTGAACCCAGAACCCTGTACAAAACAGTCAGAGCAACATACCACAATGCCAAATCAGCTTTTTTGTGAAAGAGAGGAAGACTGAAACTTAAATGGCTACCATTTAGTAAATTCAGTTCTCACCATAGCTGTCAACGTCTTAGCACAAAACACCTGAACAAAGCCAATAATGGGGGAATAAGCCCCCAAACATATTCAGTGAATTCAGTTCTCACCATAGCTCTCAACCTCTTAGCAAAAAGCATCTGGGACAAAGCCAGTAATGGGGGAATACAGCCCCCAAACACATTCAGTGATTTCAGTTCTTACCATAGCTCTCATCCTTAGCACAAAAAACCTGGACAAAGTCAATAATGGGGGAATACAGTCCCAAAATAGGGACAAATTTCAAATATCCATCTTATAAACTTAGAAACATTGCTAGAATAAAAGGTTTTGTGTTGCCATATACTTTCTGAAGAATATGAAGTCTGAAATTGAAATGCCTGTCATTTTTATTTATTTAACATTTGTTAACCAGGAAAGTCTGACTTGGAACAAAAGCCAATTTTCAGCAGAGGCCCAGGGAGAAACACTCCAGACACATGTCTTTGTAAGATGGGAGTACACCAGAGCACCCAGAGGAAACCCACACAAACACAGGGAGGACATACAGACTCCACACAGAAGGCACCCCAGCCAAGAATCAGACCAGAGAAACATGTAGCTGTCAGGCAACAATGCTACCACTGCACTACTGACTGTGTAAAGACATAAAAATGCAGAAACCACAGATTTTATGAGGAACAGAACAGAACAAACATGAGGCAAAAATCTGCACATTTTTTAAAATGGTGGGTAGGGAATTCAGGCTCTTGCCACCTGGGCCCAAGGTACAGGGTTCAAGCCTGTTCTTCTCTACCCACCACCATATAGCAACTGGGGCATTGCACACACACACACAACACACACACACACACACACATGCACACACACACACACACACACACACACACACACACACACACACACACACACACACACACACCCACACGCGTGCGCACACACACACACACACACACACACACACACACACACACTCCATCTGCAGTTCTATACCCGAGTCATAAAAATGAGAACAAGTCCTTCCTTAGTGCAGTAAACTCCAAAGTCCTTCCTCTAATATCCGTAACATCCATCCAGTAGAAAAGCCTGCAAGGCTCATACTAGTTCTTTCCTTGAGAGCAGAGCAAGCTGGGTGCTACCCAGCCTGCAGACATTGCAGTCCGATCCCCTTCCAGTCTATGTAGTTGTAACTGCATAGACTTCTGGGATATTGCTGTTGAATGCTGTCTTCCTAATCCAGACGG
Organism: Protopterus annectens; assembly: GCF_019279795.1. Taxonomy (NCBI): domain Eukaryota; kingdom Metazoa; phylum Chordata; order Ceratodontiformes; family Protopteridae; genus Protopterus; species Protopterus annectens. The sequence continues at coordinate 743,146,274 of NC_056749.1, read as the reverse complement.
ACTGCTGGTGAGACAGTCTGGATTCTGTATGCATGCTCCAGACTGGTTCACCAGCAGTCTGGATATCGGGAAATGCCACGAGTGCACATGTTCAATGTTCTGTGACTCGCGTTTCTTTTTTATTTTTTTATTTTATTTTTTTATTTTATTTTATTTATTGTTTTAGAGCTGGGGGGGCTGCAGTCATGCAGCCCAATAGCACAAGCCGTCCCTGTCAGATTAATTTTCTAAAGATAATACAATATCTCAGCTAGTAGTACACACTTGTTACTAGTTTCTGCTCTCAGAAGCATAGCAAAATATACAACAGACATTTCTCTAACAGGCACTTAATTTACTTTCCCTGTATATCATAGCTCACATTGGGTACTTATTGCATGAGAGCAGATCCAACCGCAAATTACCACAAAGTCAAATTCACATGATGAAAATGCAGAAAAATTTATTGCATGCTATTGATTAAACAAGTTTATAGACATACACATGGAAGACCGAAATAAACATAAACATTCTGAGCAATTAAACTGAAGTAGTTTTAAAAAGTGAACTCTACATTTTGAAGGCAGGCTGTGCATTACTGTAACTTGACATACTAACTTATTAAGTAAACAATCACCAAGTTTCTCATGCTTTGGAAGAATAGAAATGATTACTATATCAACATTTTCCATGAGGTTTCCTCACAGGTAGTATAACCTTGGAATTAGTATATGTAGGACCTATGGTATGATGCAGAGGTGTCATATTATGGGTACAGGAGGTATAGCCCGATGTTGAAATTATTAGTTATCACTTGAAATGTTGCTTACTGTTCGCTTTTTTATCATTTTTAATTATTAAATTAAAGAAAACTTTTATCATCAAAAGTTCAACTTTCAAATTTATGCAAATAGCTACAAGAAGTGGTTCTATTATTTATATATTAGAAATGTACCTTTATTCCTGTCTTTATATAAACTCATTTCATAATTATGTTCAGATATAGACTGGTGCCTCTTCATATATAACTATGTTTAGTGTAACTTCTTTGTTTTATTTTTTTAAATTGTCAACTGCATCACTACTTAAGAAATTAATGTTCCATAAAGGGTTTTCTTTTAACATAATTTCAGAGAATTATCACCCATTAGTTCACAAAGCTGTCTGTATTAGAATTCCTATTTTGTATTCCACATTACTTCCATTCACTAATACCAAAACAACACCCTGTTATAACTTATGGAAATACTCAGATGTTAGAGTTACTGCTTTTGGTAGGCAATATTTTGTTTCCATCTTCATTTCTTAAGTGTATAACATTCTTCTGTGATCTATTTAATATTCTGTAAAAAAAAAAAATACTCCTTCATTTAATTGCACATATATGGACAGAGAAGAAAAAAATTAAATGTTTGTAAAGGTTTCACCTAATTTTGTTTATAGATTCTTTATACTTGTCTAGTATCATTTTCTTTGGCATTGGCACTAATATTAATAAAACTTCATCAGATGTGGATAACTTATATGGTGCTGAAACATATATATGAAGTACGTGTTTATTATGATCTCAGAATTTTAGCTTGTTACTTAACTCTAAGCTTTTCAATTAATTACTGAATAAATATAAATAATTGATTACTTAGGTTTGAATTGTTTAGTACATTAGTTGTTGGAAATATTCTTACTTTTATAAACAGTATTCAGTATTATATTGCTCTTGTATTCATTATCGTCTCATCTCATAACTGCTATTTAAATGTCTATTGTCTATATTTTCAGAACAGTTTTACTGCCTGTTTATAGGTTCATTGGTAAGTACTAGGCTAACTGCCCTTGCTGGCCATTTTAACCCTCACCAATTTCCCTTTTTATACTTGATGTAACATATTCCATTTGGTTATAGATTCACCTCATCCATCCCATGGTCAATAATTAATATTGCCCTAATGAGAATAAATGGAATTGTACCATAGATAATTTGAGGGGACCCATGTATGGGATAAAGCATTTAGAAGCTGTCTATGTCCACTGGTAAAACAGGGAGCAGTATGGGTAAATTTTCTGTTTCCCATCAATAGATCTAAGTTGTGCTTGAAAATGGAATAAACTTTGTTTTATATTGGTCAACATTATTTTATGTGGATGGGGAGTCTGTTCCAAATTAGTGGTATCCTCTACGAGATATATCTGTCCCTCCAAACTGTTCTGTTCATGCTGCAGAAGAGGATTAGATCCATAGACTGAGTATTTCAGATGCCATTTGACTTTTTGATGTGCAGTAAATCCATCAGTAATAGTTTGGAGGATGTCTTGTATGCCAGACACGGGAACCCTTTATAATCTTGAAATACTGAAATGTCGAATTTCAGTATCTCGAGACTATAATGCCTAATATTGAAAATAGCGAAAGTTCATAATCACAAATTTGAATATCTTGAATTTGCGGTTATGGACTTACACTACGTTGCTTCCGGGTTTGTGTGTTGATGGTGCACGGTGCCGTGTGTGGATCTAGGTATTATGTGAGGTAAGTGAGTATTTTGTAAGGATTTTGAGTGGGAATTAGAGTGTATGTGAGTGTTCTGATATGTTTGATGTGTGTGCGAAGGACTGGAGAATGTGCATGTGTGAGTTTGCTTTTGTTTCTTGTATGTGCAATCTCAGAGTTAGTATATATAAGTAGGGGGTGCAGCCCCCCACATGGGGGATAAGGGGGTCTTGCCCCCCTGCTTTTGTGTGTATGAGTTGTGTATGTGTATACTTTTGTGTTTTAAATTGTGATCTGGGTGTTTTGGTGTATGTGTGGTGTGGTGTGTGCGGTTTGTTTGGGTTTTTGAATTTCGTGGTTTTGGGCTCGGGATTTAGTACTTTTGGTGTTTTGTGGATTTGATTTCATGGTCTCGAGATACTGAAATTCGATGTTTCAGTATATCGCAATTATGAAGTGAATCCGCCAGACAGAGGTCATCTTTTAGCAGTCTGTAGGATGCCAAGTATAGTGACAGGGCTTTGGGTCGGTCCACATTGGACATGTTGTTTAAGCCCTGTATCCTTTTAGTAAGGTATCTGTGTGAGCATTCCAGTTGTTGCATGTGTCTGGACAAATATTTGCCAAAGGAGGCATTATATTCAATGACTGGCCTACTGAGGACTGAGCAATTATATTGTTGCATTGCTATGCTTGTAACATGTGCATTTCAGAAATAGTTGTAGCATCTTTCCAAGGTATTTACACTTGTTGAATACATTTATGATTTCCTTGAAGGAAATGTTTATTCAATGTCTTGAGCAAAAAACAAAAGCAGTAACTCAAGATCAGTGTAATTTTACTTTAACATTAAGGTACATCTGAAATCAGACTGCTGTTCTGAGTGCTTTGCAAATACAGATATTTTATACACATGCACAAAGACACTGTTCAAATAATACATTAAGGAGGAAAGTTAATAACTTGTGTCAAAGGAATATTTTGTAAGGAATATGATTTATACGACTGATTGTCTCTTATAAGATACAATATGGGTAATCCACCTCAATTTCTTCTACAGAACACAAAGGAATGTATTTCAAAAAGGGAAGTGAAATCTCTCTTGTTACCCATTAACCATTTCAGAAACATCTTACAATATATATATACGTAAACTCTTTTTCAAATAAAAAGTGAATGAGAAAAATAGGTGTTTCAAAATGTATGAACTACAAATGGGAATAAATTCATGAGTAATTTATTTTTATTACAATACTTTTGGGGACATGTGCCCCTGATCTTTTTATAAAATAGCCTTTAAGTATTATTAAATGTACAAATTGTGTCCAAACTAGGTCTATCACAGTCTGAACCACTGAAAGTAATCCTCAGGACCGGAAATGCAATTATGTTTTTTTATTAATGTGCAGCTCTGCATGTTTGGACTTGTTGTTTAATTCTTTTTATTGCTACGCCATTGATGAAGCAGAATAAAGAAACAAGTGAAGCGAACAAGAAGAAGAATATACTGATTGGAAAGAGAAAGTAAAGAGCACCACTTAATGGATTCACAGTGACCAAAGGTCCTGAGGATATTTCTAGAATGTGGAGAGACATTACATCAGCAGTGGAATCAACCATGGTCAATGCACTGCTAAAAGATGCAGTACATTTTAAGGAATACAAAAATTGCAGTCAGGTGCTTTAGAACTAGTGACAGCAGTATGGATATATTCTGTCAAGTACGGATGTAAAATATATGATCCAGTCAATGATACAAAAGTAAGAAAAAGTACACAGACATTTGAAGAGATATGCCTCATTAAAAAATAAATAAAAAATGAATGTGTGTGTGTGTGTGTGTGTGTGTGTGTGTGTGTGTGTGTGTGTGTGTGTGTGTGTGTGTGTGTGTGTCTGTGTGTGTGTGTCTGTGTGTGTACGTGTGCATTTGTGAGTGTATGTGTTTCTGCATGCATATGTGTGCCTTTGTGCTTCTGTGTACTTATGCATCTAGGCATGTATATGGCATTTAAATATGTGCTTCTGTGTGTGTGTGTGTGTGTGTGTGTGTGTGTGTGTGTGTGTGTGTGTGTGTGTGTGTGTGTGTGTGTGCATGTGTGCATGTGTGTGTGTGTGTGTGTGTGCGTGTGTGTGTGTGTGTGTGTGTGCACGTGTGTGTGTCCGTGTGTGCATGTGCATGTGTGCATGTGTGTGTCTCTCACATGAGTGCATCCATGTGTGTCTATGTGCATTTTTTAGAGAATAAGGCAGTGAAGACAAGGTCCTCAATATGTGTGCTCTGGTAACACAGCTGACCATTTTCCTCATTACAGGAGCTGCAAGTAGGATGCAAACTATTACTTTCCTGCCTTAGACACACACACACACACACACACACACACACACACACACACACACACACACACACACACACACACACACACACACACACACACATGAGCACACAAATACACACACACACACACACACACACACACACACACACACACACGCACACAAATACACACACACGTACATATATACACCACAGTCAAATGCTTATGAAAGCATACACATATAAAACAAATTTAAACATACAGTTATACACTGCAGTAGGAGACGGTAAAAAGATATTTCAAAATAAAACTGAAATGGATGAGTGCAGGTCTTAAGCGTAACCAACATATACGAAGCAAAATACAATGACATTTCTTGAAGCCTCCTGAACAGTTTAGTTTTTCTACACTATCACTTTTGTATACAGAATTGCACCATTTCTGGTTATTTCAGGTGGCTTCTTTGAAATGTACAAAAATGTAGCACGGTATTCAACAATAGGCCAGGTCATTGATCTATAAAGTGACAGAATGATCTCCTTGGGCTGACTAGGTTTGCCCTTTAGAATTATATGGAACTGTAATTTTTCTCATATGACATTAAGTGAGGTTCCCAGCACTTGTTTATGTATTTTATGCAACTTCTGACCTTTTTCCTCAATGTATATGTCATTGTTGTACGATTCTCTTTTATTGTTGCAATCTTAGGAATTTACACTGGGATTCAGGGAAGTAAATATTGTGGGAAGAAATATCCGGGAATTCTTTGGCAAGGCTTGTATAGGCCCTAGGGCCGATAGCCTAGTACCAACCTATGACCCTATGAACCTATATTATTTGCATACTTCTTTCTGTTTTGCTTCATTTGTTTTGTTTGGTTAATTTTCCACCAGCGTTTATGCTGTATCTTGTGTTTTCTGCTTTTATGTACCTTAACAAAGTTGTCTTGTTTTTCTGACCTTTGAGAATACTGTCTGCTGTAATACCTGTACTATAATTCATGACACATGCTAATATCTATGGCAGTTATTCATGTTTTTTCATGATAGCATCTCTCGCTCTTTGGCTTGTTTTGCTTCACAACTAATCACGCTGTTGATTTATGTTTTAATAACTTCATGTTTTGTATACGTCTCAATTTCTTGCATGGATTGATAAAATGTTAAGGAATCTCTGTATTAGCTTCTCAGAGGTCAACCGTGGCCTGTCCACTGTCTTCCTCATTCTTATCAGTTACTTGATTTCTTTATAACTATCCCTAGAGTCATAGTTTTTAGCCAGTGCCCTCAACCGGTTTGTACATTTCTGTAGACTTATTTTTTTTTTCTACACTCCTGAATTTATTTATATTTATATTTATATTAAATCATATTCTATAATGTTTTGGGGCATAAAGTAATCATTTAGCTTGACTAAAAAAAACAATGAACCAGTTTTCTGATATGGCTGTTCATGTAAATATATAACACATTCACTGGGTTACCTGCTATATGTAAAAGTAAAGTATCTAATTGATTATGTAGTATAAACTGGAAGGCACCACCACGTAAAAAGATAATTCTTTATTAAAACAGATGAATAAGCGCTTTCGCGTGCATCCACAAAGGCACGCTTCTTCAGATTCAATAAAATGGATAAAAAACATTCATTATATCTAAGAAACAGTAATTAATTAAGTCTTAATTAACCAATAACGTTCAGTTTTCACTTATTCAATTAGGTGTAGCAGGGTGTAACTTAACATCACTTCACAGTAGGTTACTTTGGAAGCCCTCAAGTTCAAGTAATGTAATGCATGTCAACAGAAAATCTGTGAACCGTTAGTCACAGATATAAAACTGATAGTTTAATACATTGCTCACAGTATATTTTAACAGATATAGTATACACTGTATATATTTATAAATTTATGTATTTAATATTATAACAAATAATAATATAATCATCAAGTACATACTTAAAAAACCAATACCAATATTTTCTTTAAGAACCTGTATTAAAAACAAGTCATATTATTCATATTATTCTCCTGTAAAAGGCTCACTCCTTAATTATGCATATGAATACAAATTTGATGAATATTCTGCATATAGCCATCCTCAATAGATAAATTATTTTCTTAAATATATTCTGTCCTTATTTATGATGATAATATACATAAAACATTGTACATGAAGCCAGTATTAACCTAAATACCATGCTTAAAAAACTGTTTTTTGATTATAACTAGATATAAAATACAATAATAGTCATATTTCATGTCTATGTAAATATAAAAAAACTTTTATATCTTGACAGAAATATTGATGGAATTTTTAAATATATATTTTATATGAAAATCTTATTATAATGGTTATTATTACTAGTCTAAATTCATGTACTAGTATCAAGAAGTTCATTACCAATTAACTGATAATCTATAGGGCTGTTTCATAATACTGGTTTTCAACAACTCTTTTTTTCCAGTGTAAGATTAAATTATGTGAATCACAGTTTATTTCAATCACAGTTTATTTCAATCATCATAATACTGGTTTTCAACAACTCTTTTTTTCCAGTGTAAGATTAAATTATGTGAATCACAGTTTATTTCAAATCTTCACAGGCTACAGTTTTCACACCATCATTATGATTTAACAATAAAACTGTTTTTGTAATATCCTATATGCCTTTTTTTTCCTCTTAGGTACTCCCTTTGCAAGATAATCTTATTCATATGTTTTAAATGAATCTTAACTGTATACTTCTCTCTTGCTTTTCATATTCTGGATTTTTTATAATGTTCGAAGTTGGAAAAACACACTATAGTCCCTTTAAAACAATGCATGTTTTTCTATCTTAAAGTTTTGTATTGGCCCAGACTACTCTCTAGGCAAAGAAGATGATGATGCTCTTAAATGAAAAAGGAGGTCAAATTGTTTGATGGACCTTTTTTTTTTGCTTTTGTCAGCAATGGGAAATAAGTATGCTAGGGGTTGGTCTTTTGCCTAGTGACATCATTAGGTAGGATCAACGGTGCCTCCTTCCATAAGGAACAGGACGAGGTATACTAATTGCGATCTACAATTATGATAAGGCAATCCAAGGATTAAAATGTATAAAATGAAAGCACTGCTATGAATATTCAGAATTAACCAAAGGGTAATTAAATTCCAATCAGTAAGAATCATGAAGTCTCTAATAAACCCAGTGAAACATTAACATTTCACTTTATCGAATACCAGTTAAAGAAGCAAAATTAAAAATAAGTGATTTTTTTTTTAATCCAGAGTTGTGAATGTGAGGAATTGTTGTTTTAGTTACAGTTCCAAACTGCTGAATTTATAGTTTGTTTTCCATAGAGCTGAGTGTGTGTGTGTGTGTGTGTGTGTGTGTGTGTGTGTGTGTGTGTGTATATACACTTTTGTGCATGCATCTGTGTGTGTACATGCGTGGCTGTGTGCAGCTATAGCTATATACAAACAAAATATATGTATATATACATGCAGTCACACATAACACACATGTATCTATTTATATATATATATATATATATATATATATATATATATATATATATATATATATATATATATAATATATATATATACACACACACACATGGGAGCACTACAAAATCCTGAAAACCCAAAATCCTGAAAGTTCAAAATACCGAAAGCTCAAAATACTAACTCTCATAATACTGAAAACACACAGGATACCAACACTTACTATATTCCAGCACAAGTACATACAGAAAGAAATAAAACACAAACCATATTACTCTTCTTCAAGTATAAACAAGATCGAGCTTGTGAAAGTTTGAACCATTTAAATGGAGATCGCCATACAGAGCAGAATGGTATATGTACCATTTTCCTTGATGTAGTGCGATCTCAGAGTTGGTATATTTAATTAACAGGGGGTTTGGGGGTGCAGGGAGGCTTGCCCCCTGCAAAAATGTAAAAAAATGTTTTTATTTTTTTAATTTCAATTTCGAACTTCCACAAGTTCGATCTTATGGTCTCCACAATAAGAAATTCAAACTTGTAAAAGTTCAAAATTTAGAAGTACACCCACATGTGTATGTGGGAGGTTGGCATAATGGTTAAGGTGTTCACCTTGCAGAAGCAAGGTGCAGGATTTGATTCTCACATGTGGTAACTGGCTAGGCTTAAAATGGCCCACAAGGGCAGTTAGCCTAGCACAAATCTATGAACCTATGTATATACAATTTATTTATTTACAATAATATCTCTGTCTTGCTTTGTTTTGCTAGGTAAATAGTAAACATTTAATAGCCAAATCATAAAACCTTACCATAACTATATTATTGGCATGGTAATTCCTGGAATTTCAACACAATAATAGTGAATTTCAATGTTTTAAACTTAATAAATCTGTGGTTGTGCTGATCAAGTCTGCCGCCTGATGAACATTGTAGAGATCAAAGACAAGACTCATCCTCTGATTCAGGCAGCGATTTCTTTGAAATACAAATAGCATCTGCCCCCTGTGACTAATTCTGGAGTGGAAGGCTATGCTAAATTATCAAGTACTATCAGAATTCTGAGTTATATTACAGTAGCATGCAGTCAACAGTAAGTCATGCCTATATACAACTCCGAGCTGTGTGGAAATAAAAGCTTGTGATATGGCAAATTTCTTAATATCTATTTCAAATATATATATTTCAATATGGTCTTATGCATCTTTTTTTTCATAGCTTTTCATCTTAATAATTTGCATGACAGGGCATCTGTATACCTTTTCTGATAAACAAGTGTATGTGTGAATATTATATCATGTTCCCCTGCAGTTCCAGCTCAGGGCATTAGTGTTTACTAGCTAGTTTTTGTAGAAAAGAAGGCAGTTTGTATCTATACCTCTCAAGTGTACCTCATTACGAGGAACGTACCTCATTTGGGGTCTTAAAAAGTTCATGTTCCTCGAAGTTCCCTCAAAGTTCCCCATTGAAAGATTCTGTCACACATTCAGTATTGGTAATTTTTTTTAAGTGAAATCCATTATAAATAGAAATGGATCATATTAATTCATTAAAAGATCTTCTTTATAAGTAAACCAGCATATTTTAACCATCCTATGACCTTCCTAGTTGAAGTTGTTAGTAAGCCATTAGTATGTGTTCTACATTTTGCCCATTTGTTCCCCATTTTGGACATGGAAGGTTGAGATCTATGCTTGTTTCCTCATTATGTCTAAATGGTACTCATATGGAATGTACGTCTACCCACAATACAAGAAGCATGTGCTAAGTACAATTATTTCTAGCCTCCTGTTAGAAAGTGACCTCCATGTTTAGGTACAGTCTAGTGTCCTCCAATTCATCCTACTAAATGACATATTTATTTATTCAGTAATTGACACTTGTTTATCTTGTAAAGTCTGACTAGATAATCTTACCCATTTTCAGTGAAGGCCTGGGGAGAAAACCTACAAAAATAAAAGAACAGAATATATATTCATCCTCAACCCTTTTTTCCCATTTTGCACATGGGGTCAAGGTGTTATTTCAACAATGACAGTCATCTCAAGCCAATGTTTACACCACCAGGTGCTAGCCTTGCCATGGTAGTTCATCCGTGCCACTCACTGGAACACAAACTTGCACCTACAACCAATTTAGAGTGTCCATTCCACCTACTGCACATCTTTGGAATGTGGTAGGAAACCAGGCTCTGAGAGGAAACCCACACGACTGCAAGGAGGACAAGCAAACTCTGCACAGAAGGCACCCGAGCCAAGAATCGAACTGGAGAACCTCTTGCTGTGAGGTGACTGTGCTAACTGCTACACCACTGTGGCTGCCCTGCTGGTATATGAGATGAAAACTTTAATTAAGGAGTGCCGCACATCATTTCTTCTCCTTCACAACTCAGATGCGGAACATTCTCACAAACACACACACACACACACACACACACACACATATATGCACGCACACACACACACACACACACACACACACACACACACACACACACACACACATGGGCGTGCACACACACACACACACACACACACACACACACACACACACACACACACACACACACGCATGCACATGCACTCACACACGCATGCATGCAATCACATACACACACACACACACACACACACACACACACACACATACACCCAACAGTCATGTTTAGGATTCCACTTATTGCAGTAGCAGCAGATTTATTTTAAGAATAAATAAATTTAGACTACCATTCAGTAGAAAGGTATTCCTGTTTTTTACATCCATTTCATTTCCTGCACTGTCCTCCTCTATAAACTTATGTGCAAAATTAGTTTTACATTGTCTTCTCTGTTTAGTTATATTTTCACTTTGTTACTGAATTGATTGTTTTTTTTTTCCTAAACTCTTTTCAATCATACCCCAACCCTCAAGTGCAATGATAACATGTGGTCTCTCAGTATGTGTTCTTGGAGAAAAACAGAGTACCTATGTAGACCCCATGCAACACAGGGAGAATGTGCAGACTCTACTCATATAATTACCTGAGATCAGGAATTAACCCCAGGCCATGCAGCTGCCATTCTCTGTGCTTTTCTTATGTCCTTGTTATTAATAATAGTGATGTAGGTGTGACTCTGAACTTAATACAAATGACAAATACGGGTTTTTTCTGTTGCAAAACATACATGAATAGTGAACTGCTAACCCATATAAACTATATTTCCAGCCAGATCCTCAAAACTAAGTTACATTATAGGTTGTTACGCTAACCTTATGGCCAAGGAGACCTTTAGGAACTCAGCCATGTCATCTCTTTCTGATGTGAGACTAAGAATGTCTCCAATTATAAAGATTTTTCCAACATACCCTAAGTAAAATCTAACAATCACCTCTTCAGTCATCCAGACTGGTTTTAAAGGTTACAAGGGCAGCCTATTCCAAAAAATGGGGAATATGTTGGTCATTTAGTGTGTTTGATGTAGTAATACAGGTTTAGGTCCCTAGACCAGGGGTTTGCTTTACCAGAGGTTCCATTTAAGTGAAGGGGTCAATCATAGCATGGAAGGCTAAACAGACATCAGCCCTCTAGAGTCCACATGGCATTGTGTAAAAGGAAAGGACTTTAAATTTAACAAAGTAATTAAAAGCACTGAAACCTGATATATTTTTGTTGAAGAGATGTTGAGGTCTTCTAAGATGGTTAAGGGGCTTAGTGGAGTAAATTCCATAAACAGTATTTAATGATAAGCCTAAGAAGGGAAAAAAAACACTTCTCTACATCCTGAAGAGATGCCATGTAGAATAAGCTTTGAAAGGTAGAAGGATTTTCTAACCAACATGGAGACATGGTGAGCAAAGTCGAGTCTGTTATCAACATTAATACTTAACCCCATGTTGACTGTGTCGGATTTAAGTAGAATGCTATCTTTATGATAAACACAAGTAATATCACGAATACTAAAGGAAGCAATGTTGCATTTCTTGGCATTGAGCATATGTGAAAATATCCATCATGGAACATTGTGGCCAAGCAGGAAAGCATGGAATTTGCTAATCACATAAAGGGCATGTGGCTTGCTGGACATCAGATAGGAGGAGGAGATCTAAGCTAATTGGTCAAGGTATCTTTGGCAACCAAATTTAATAGCAGTGTGGACAAATTCAGGGATACAAAAACTTTTAGCATCCCTCACAACAGTCTAATAATGAAAATGGCCTGGCTATCTTACTAAAACAGCCTGCTGCTATGTTTAAAAACCTTTGTTTTGAAACCTTTGAGAATTCAAAGAAAATATTATGGTGAAAGAAAATAACTTTAGCTCTCAGCGTTATTTGGTGTTCAGTCTTCATTTCTTTTCAAGTAGAGTAGTATATGTGAGAATTCATTGTCATTAATGGTGACATTTAAACTAAAATGTGTTTATTTATTTATTTGTTTATGTAATTTATTTTTGTTTTTCAGATTTGTTTTATTATATGTAACTATTTGGCCTGTGCTAACAGCATGGAAATAACGCGCTGGCTTATAGGTATTTTCATACAATGTGATCAGCAGTTTTTAGGTCAAGAAAGTCACAGTCACAGTATTCTGACTGTAAACGTTTGCCATTACATGACCTTTATTTGTCGTGCTCATGAACTGTTCCCAAAGCTTTGCATTTTTACAATACTGCATTTAAATACTGTCTTCAGGAAGTCATCATTAATTACTGGAGGGTTATTCTCATTAACTCTGGTAAGCCATTACTGTTTACAAAGTTTTCACACTAGTGAGAGTCACACAGCTGTATTTCCCTAGGGATGAGGAATGGTGCCGTCAATATTACTTAATCTGATTTATGGCAAAGTGCAGAGTGATAAGAAAACAAAACAAGTGGGACTACTGTCATTACTCATCTCTGGCATTTGGAACTCTCTGTCAGCAACAATCAGAATAAATCTTGAATATAGCTGGAGCAAAGTTAAGCCATGGCATTGTCTGTCAAGATGTCATTTATAGTTTAAGACAAATGTCTATAAATCAATAGTTGTAGTTGAGATGATGTTTTACCAAGAGAGAACAGGCGTGACTGTTAGATATTTGTGGTGGAGTGGTCTGAATGCATAAGACTGGTGTTATCTTGCATTTTATGACTGCATTTGCTAGGAAAAAAAGTTAGGGGGTTGGCATAATGTTTAAGGTGTTCACCTCATAAACAAAAAGTACAGGATTTGATTCTCCCTAAGGAGAATTGGCTAGACTTAAAATAGTCCAAAAGGCCATTTAGCCTAGTATTTTATTTTATATATTTTTTTATTTTACATTTGTTGACCGGGCTAGTCTATCTGGATATATGTCCATTTTCAGTAGAGGCCTGGGGAGATAAGCCCCAATGAAAAACAATGACTAAATGATGACAAAAATCATATACAAATTAAGGTAAACAATGCACAGTGCAGGCACACTAGTAAGACATAATCGAGAGGTCGGAAGTAAATAGTGAAAAATAATCAAGTATAAGTACTATAATGCTCATGCAGTTTCAACACATGATATACAGGTGAGTAAGGCAGCTGATTATATACAATGAATTAGTTCAAAAGTATTCACATTAATGTCTTTAAGAAGATGTAAGGAATAATATGTAGAAGGAGAAGGATTGCTATTATTAAGGTAAGGAAGTTGATTACTGAGAAGAAGATGAGTAGGCTGAATGTAGTAAGAAGAGCTAGTTGATCAATCGGGTTCAGTACAGGAGCACAGCCATAGTATATACTATGAACCTATAAAATGCTCAAGATACATTATTAGAGGGCACATGTTTCACAGAAATTCTATTATTTTCTAGCTAGAATGAGATAGATAAAGCAAACAAAATGAGAACTTCAGACGATCAAAATGTATGGATGTCAGAGATGACCAAAAAATGCACGTTAGGGTGTTTTATGTATGTTTGTTTATTTTCTCGTTGTTTATTTATTTATGCTTGTTAGCTCCTTTAGTCCCTCTAGGTATGGTCTAATTTTAGGGAACACCTGAGGATGTATTCATGCTGACTAAGAAAAATTTGGCCAGAATATTGGGGGAATTCCACTACTCCTTCAGTCACCAGAGGAAGAGACAAGGAAGATCTGAAGAGGAGCTCTGTGCAAGGACTACATGAGTATTTAGGAACATGTAGCATTTTGGGATTTATTAATAATGTCAAATGAATAAAATGGTGGACTTACTGTTTCATGGGTAATGTTGAGAAAGAAATTGTAACAGAGTTACTGAGTGGCAGATCTTGCAATGGAATGAATTACTTGACGAAGTACCAGAAATAACGTCAGAGATATAATCCCTTGAGTATGGTGAAGAGTTGCAGTGGAGATTATCCCATGAAGATTAATGGCTGGTAAGGAAAATTAATTGCAGGCCTGCAACATAGGAGTGAGTGTTGTCCATATTGACTTGGCTAAGGCATTTCATACCATCCTACATGATGTAATTTGTTAGAGTATGATTAGGTTACTCATAAAACATTACATCATTTAAAGGGTTCAAAATTGGGTAATGGGATGAACACAGTGTGTCAAGGTTCAAAGGTATTATTCTTAATCCAAACTTCACGCAAGTACGGTATGGTGCATGGTCAAAACTCAAACCACAAAATCAAACATAAAGACCAACACTCAGTAATCTGCATTATTTTATTGTATTATACATAAATGGATTCAGAAATGCCATTCATCCTTATTAACATCCAAGGATGAAAAAAAATAAATGACAAACCAGATTCATCATAAAATGCCTTCATCAGTGTAAACTCAAACCAACCCAAATTCATCACTTAAATAGCAGAGCACCCATTCCCACTGGTTTATTAAAAATTCTCATTTAGACCACGTGAAAATAAACCCCCAGTCTAATAATCCAGGATTTTTCTTTTTGATGCAATATATTGTGCCATCCTTTTTTATTATTCCTATTATACATAATCCTATTTATAATAAGTAATGTAAACCTAGCTGTAGAGTGTTTGTGGTATGTTTAAACAAAGCATTAGATAAACGTCCACATTTGATATCACTCGTATGTTCTGAAATACGCATTTGAAAAGAACTAGAAGTTTGACCAATGTAGAATGTCGAACATGTACCGATAGCCAAATATATAATTCAGTGAGTACCACAATTACCAAAAATATAAATATCAACTAATCTAGATACATTCTTAGAAGTAAACTGTTTCACTTTACCAACATGCCTACAAGAGGAATGTCTACAATGTCCATATGATTGACACCCCTTTAAAAAAAATAGTCTACTGAAATTTAATCATACTTTAACTTAGGAACGGGGTTCATTCCGATCATGGTATTAGAAACCCAAATGATTTGGAGAAATTAAAAAAAAAAAGATCAAGTGCACTGGTGCCAGGACTGGAAACAATGACAGTATAGAATCCACAAGACATGGAAACATTCCTACAATGAGGTTAGGCCAGGCTTAGGGGGAAGGATGCCCCCCTGTTGTAGAAGAAAGAAGTAGTCCACAAAAAAACACAAACATTGATAGGCCAAAAAAAAAGCCATCAAGATGATAGAGTGGACTACTGGGAATAAGAAAGAAAGAAAGAAAGAAATTATGCATTGTTAGCCTAGAATTTTGTATAGAAGATATACAAAAAGATTAAGAGAGAACTAGAAACACCACTAAAAAAAGAAGAAATAGACATATTTTTGGAGAAATGTCTATGAAGATCCTCTGGAATGTAACAAAGATGTTGAATGGATAGAAGAAGTAAAAGAAACAGTAAGCAGTTCAAATATAAAGGATATGAAATGGGATGAAGTAATGGCCAGAGAAATTGAACCAAAATTAAGAAAACTACTAAATGAAAAAACAAAGGCCCATATGTGGACCTAACTTCTGGATAAAACTAGTAACATCTTACAGTGGATATAAAACGTTTACACACCCCTGTTAAAATGACAGGTTTCTGTGATATAAAAAATGAGACCACAATAAATCATTTCAGAACTTTTCTCACCTTTAATGTGACCTATAACCTGTACAATTCAATTGAAAAACAAACAAATCTGTTAGGGAAAAAATGTACAATACGCTGGTTGCATAAGTGTGCACACCCTTAAACTAATACTTTGTTGAAACACCTTTTGATTTAATTACAGCATTCAGTCTTCTTGGGTAGGTGTCTATCAGCATGTCACATCTTGACTTGGCAATATTTGCCCATTCTTCCTTGCAAAAGCACTCCAAATCTGGCAGATTGTGAGGGCATCTCTTGTGCACAGCCCTCTTCAGGTTACCACACAGATTTTCGATTGGATTTAGGTCTGCGCTCTGGCTGGGCCATTCCAAAACTTTAATTTTCTTCTGGTGAAGCCATTCTTTTGTTGATTTGGATGTATTATTGGGATCATTGTTATGTTGAAAGGTGAAATTCCTCTTCATCTTCAGCTTTCTAGCAGATGCCTGAAGGTTTTGTGCCAAAAGTGACTGGTATTTGGAAATGTTCATAATTCCCTCCACCTTGACTAAAGCCCCAGTTCCAGCTGAAGAAAAGCAACCCCAAAGCATGATACTGCCACCACCATACTTCACCGTGAGGATGGTGTTCTTATGGTAATACGAAGTATTGTTTTTGCAACAAATGTACCTTTTGGAATTGTAGCCAAAATGTTTAACCTTAGTCTCATCAGACCATAACACATGCTTTTGGGAGACTTAATGTATTGTTTTGCAAATTTTAGCTGGGCCTGAATGTTTTTCTGTGTAAGAAAAGGCTTCCATCTTGCAACCCTACCACATAGTCCAGACATATGGAGAATACGGAAGATTGTTGTCACATTTAGTCCACAAAAAGTACTTGCCATAAATTCCTTCAGCTCATTCAGTGTTGCTATATGTATCTTGGCAGCCTCCCTGACCAGTTTTTGTTTTGTCTTTTCATCAATTTTGGAGGGACATCCATTTCTTTGCAATGTCACTGTTGTCCCCTATTTTCTCCACTTTTTGATGACTGTCTTCACTGTGTTGTATGTAATATCCAATGCTGTGGAAATTTTTTTGTACCCTTCTCCTGACTGATACCTTTCAACAATGAGATGCATCTCTGTGAACCATGGCTTTTGCTGTAGCAGGCAACTGAGTAAATATCAAGAAAATCCTACTAGGACAGCTGAACTTTATTTGGGGTTAATTAGAGTCTCTTTAATTGATAGCAGGTGTGTACCAAGAAGACTGAATGCTGTAATTAAATCAAAATGTGCTTCAACAAAGTATTAGTTTGAGTGTGTGCACACAACAAAGTATTAGTTTAAGGGTGTGCACACTAATGCAAACAGCATATTGTACGTTTTTTATTTTTTATATTTTTATTTTGCTTTGCTTGTTTTTCAATTGTATTGTACAGGTCATAGGTCACATTAATGGTGGGAAAAGTTTTGAAATTATTTATTGTGGTCTCATTTTCTTCTATCACAAAAACCTGGCATTTTAACAGGGGTTTGTAAACTTTTTATATCCACTAAAGATGAAAATTTAGCCCTGAGTAAGAACTATTTATATGTGCACCCAGAACAGAGACCAACTTGCTTAACAACATGAAAAAATGATACTCCTCCTTAAGAATGAGCCTTCAAGATATTCTGAAAAGTATAGACTGATAACTTGCCCTCCGACAATGTATAAACTATACACCAGAACTGATGCCAATAGAGTTTATAGTCATTTAGAACAAAACTCAATCATGGCAATAGAACAAAAAGGTAACAAAAGAAAGTCATATGAAACAAAGGATTATTTGTTGGAAAATAAGGTCTTCATGGAGAATTGTACAAAGGGAAAGAATCTAAGTATGGCATGGATGGACTACAAAAAAGCATTAGACAGAATCCCATACTCATGGATAAAGTTGTGCTTACAGATGTGTAAGATACAGCTAAGCCATGACAATGGGTAAATTATTCTCCCAGGGATAAAACTTCAAAGGAGATTTTCCAAGGTGACACTTTGTCATCACTGCTCCTTAGCCTTGCCCATAACTTATTAAACTGTCTACTTAATAGAGTGTAAAGACTTCTCATCTTTTTATGTGGATGATTTAAAACTGTATAGTACATCAGATGAGCAACTGGAAGTACAACTGCAAGTGGTCAAAACTTTCTCAGATGATATAAGATTGTCATTTGGTCTTGATAAATGTGCAAAAGCAACCTTTAAAGGAGGAAAACTGCAGCACCAGGAAAATTTCAGTTTGGGACAGGAGTGGGATATAAAGGAACGTGAGCAGGAGGGGGGGTGTAAATACTTGGGAATTGATGAAGTATCAACAATAAAGCATGAGCAAATGTGAATATTTTAGAAGATTAAAATTAATACTGAAAATTGCCCTGACAACTAGGAAGAAAGTCTGTGCTATAAACCAAGTTGATCTTCCTGTTCTAACTTACTTTTTTGGGTGATTGACTGGCTCCAAAGGTATAAGATCAGTTGGACAGGAAAACAAAAAAAAATGCTTCATGTGTATTAAATGATTTATAAAAATCAGTGCATACCAAGATTATATATTCCCCATTCTGAAAGAGATATGGGCCTCCATGAAAGTGATTACATGTAAAGATCTGCAGTCGTAGAACTGCATACCTATCTGCTGACCTCACAAAATCCAAACATTGTGAACGTTTTAAAACATGAGGCGAACAAGTGTAACATGACTTCCCTGTTTAGTTTAGCAGAAGCATATCGGTGTTGAGTGGGAATGGAAATTGAACCAGAAGTAGGCAAAAATCAGGCAGCAACTGGGTGTGCAAAAAACAAAACAAGGAATATAAGGTGAAGGATCAGATAAGAAGGCAAGAAATGTGGAAAAGGCAAAAATATAGTTGCACATGCAGAAAACTCCTAGAACAACCTAATGTCAATCAGGATCTGATGCAGGAATGGTTAAGTAGAGGTGAATTTAAACCCAAAAGATGAAATCTTAATATTAGCAGCCAAAGATAGTGGGCTACATCCATGTGGGTTTCCAAAGTCCATTGAACATTGAAAAAAGGCAAATGCAGGCGTTGTAAAACAGAACTGGAAACAGTTGCACATCTTGTTGCTGGGTGTGATACATTAATGGCAGAGGGCCTGAATACTGAAAGGCATAATAATGTGGCAAAACTGTTGAACTGGGGATTGTGCAAATATCGCAGTATTGAAATAGCTGCTAAGCATTGGAAACATGAGCCACAAAGCATTACAGAGAACAATGAAGTTCATATCACATGGGATCACCCATTAGCAACGATTCAAAAACAGATGTGAGAAAACGAGTAGGCCATGAAAAGAGGAGAAAAGTAGCACTAATCATTGAAATTGCTACACCCAATAATTACTGTAGAGACACAAAGTCATAAATACCAGGATTCCCAGGCAGAAACAAGGGAATATGCATGTAGGATACTCAGACAATTCCAATAGTAGTAGGAACAATGGGTCTCATAAAAAAGAATTTACAGTAGTCTTTAGATGGGCTGCCAATACATGTAACTTCATATGAATTGTAGAAGGAATCAATTCTGGGCAAATTGCGGGTGCTGCAATGAGCACTTTTGTCTAACATCAAAGATTGAAACAATACTAATTTCATGAACTTTGATCATACTTTGACTTAGGAATGGGGTCCATTCCCATCATTGCATTAGAAACCCAAAAGAGTTGGAGAAATTAAACTGAATCAGTATTGGGTACGGTCTTGTTTAATTGTGTGTTTTCAACCCTTACAGCTTCTTCCAACTTGCAAAAATAAGTTACAAACATACAGATATTATCCAAATGTGGGCCTTCAAAATATCAGATAATAATATTATAATATTTTAATATGTATTTCTCATTCATTACGTCTTGTTATTGAGAAATGGTCTTAATAGCAACAATAATAAATGTGGAGTTATGTTTTCTCAGCAAATAAATGCCAAATAATAATCTTGTACTGGGGAACCCTACTATAACAAGATCAGATAATTAACAAAAGCAGGGAGTACATGTAAGCAGTAAAATGACTTATTCAATAAGTGCATCCATAGTTAATGGTAAAGCACTATGGTTATTGTTTGATCCAAGGAACATAACATCTAAATTTTTAAAACATTGAATAACACTTGAGCCGGAGACAAACTACTGAATATTATTGAATACTATTTAATATTTTGTAGTATCTCAAAGGGTGAGCTCCTCAGTTTAGAAGGTGTTCAACAAAAGTTCATAAGAAAAATAAATGGATGTAGTAATATGAACTCTGACCAATGTCTGCAACAGTTAGGATTACATTATCTTAGCTACAGATTAATGAGAAAGAAGTTAGTTTTGGAATCTAGAGCATTATTTGAATTGTTTGCACTAGATGAGAAAACAAAGAAAGAGAGTCAATGCAAGATGAGCTAAAGAATAATTTATCAGTCTTTCTTTTTAATCTTTCTATTCCGACAAATGTGATACCCGAATACGTTTTTATGGCACTATAGTCTCTATAATTTCCATTCTTTTGAAGTACAAAGTATTTCAGTTTAACAGGATTCATGCTGATCTGCTTCAAAGCATAATTACGGGGTTGAAATCTACATTTTGTAATATGAAATTGTTACATTTGTAGTTACGCAAACAGTATTTTTAAATTACCATTCTATTACGATACTTCTTTTAATTTTAAAAGGATATAAAACAAAATCTGTACTGCATAGCAGAAGTTTTAAACTAAAGGAAGGTGTCTTCTGTTATGATCCAATGCCATTTCTTAAAAGAAAGTTGAAAAGTCTACAGGTCAATGTGAGTCTAGATGGCACAATACAAACTTGCTGTGCAGTGTCAAAAAAAGAAGAAAAAAACGAATATGATGCCAGCTAGGCCTATTAGTTCTTTACATGATGGAGAAGAAGTGATGATAGTAACCTTTTTTTTTTTTTTTTTTTTAGTTCAAATATTTCTGCAAATGGTGACTGCAGTCATGCAAATAAAAGTGTCTTTTTTTAAGGAAAAAATGGCAAATCTAAATAAGATTCTAAAGAATAGTGACATGATAAGTCAAAACTTTGATTTTTCCAGTAGTAACATGTAGTTGTGAGAAGAGCACTATAAATAAATCTCGACACTGGAAAAGCAATGCGTTTGAACAGTGACCTTGGAGAAAACTTTTGAGGATTCCATAGACTACAAGATCAAGTCAGTCAATTCTCAATGAAATAAAGCCATGCTGTTTATGGGAAGACCTAATGGTAAAACTAAAACTCATATACTCTAGCAAAATAATGTATATATGGATTTGCTAGGGAATACTCTGATGCTAAGTGAAAGAATAAGGGGGCATCAGAGGCTACTCTGATACTAAGTGAAAAAACAAGGGGGCATCAGAGGCTACTCTGATGCTAAGTGAAAGAACAAGGGGCATCAGAGGCTACACTGATACTAAGTGAAAGAACAAGGGGGCATCAGAGGCTATTCTGATGCTAAGTGAAAGAACAAGGGGGCATCAAAGGCTACACTGATACTAAGTGAAAGAACAAGGGGCATCAGACACTACTCTGATACTAAATGAGAGAACAAGGGGGCAACAGAGGCTACTCTGATACTAAGTGAAAGAGCAAGGGGGCATCAGAGTCTTCTCTGATGCTAAGTGAAAGAAGGGGGCATCAGAGGCTACTCTGATACTAAGTGAAAGAACAAGGGGGCACCAGAGGCTAAAGTTCATAGACGGCATTGTTGATGAAATGAATATGAATTTGCAAGAACATAATGAAGCAGGTATTGACAGACAAACCTAACAAACTAAAATCCTTGAGTTTGTGAATATTTTGGGATATCTGAGCAACTAAACAGCAACAATATTACAGAGATTTTCTAGTTCTTAATTTTAACTTAATGCATAAAATGCAGCACCCAAACATTGTAATTATTTTAATTTAAAGAGTATAAATGTCATATATTTAAAGTTTAAAGTTGATAGTTTCATGAGTGTGTTATTTATGCCACTACTGAGCAGTATTTATAGAACTGCAAACAAATGTTGGATATAATTTTCTAAATGCATTGCTTACAGGTTAGATTGCTTAAACACATACATTAACAAATGTAATAGTTGTGATAGCAGGAAAACAGCTATATTAATTTAATGCATTGAATAAATGTTTCTGCAAGGAAGCTTGCCATCCTGCACCCATGATAACCAAGTATTCCCACTACCACCAGGCACCATTATTATTAATATATTTAATGAGTATGATGTGGGGGACAGGCTTCCATTTTTGTGAGTATAAAATGGGGGCAAAGGTCTCCTGCAGAATATGTAACAGACACACACACACACACACACACACACACACACACACACACACACACACACACACACACACATATATATATATATATATATATATATATATATATATATATATATTAAGGTAGAAACAACTACAACGTGAACATACAGCGAAACTAAAAGAATACAAAAGAGAAATCACCTTCATATAGCACAATACACACTTTTATCTACCTACTACTGATCACACAAAATATCAGCCTTTCCTACAATGGTATAGTATGAGATGGATCATTGCTTTTTGATTAAAATTTCCAAATCTGTACGCTTAACGTGGTCCCGCTGCCATCCTCTTCACTCTACAGCTTTACACTTTAAACGAAACACTTCTCGCGTCTAATGCTCCATGTATGCTCCTCATCCGTTGGCGCAATTAGTCTTCTGTAATACAATACTATAGATACAATAGATATAATCCTGTATTTTCAATAGTCATCTTCAGTACCTCTGATTGACAGATGTATTATATTCCTTAGTATACATTTCTGAAACTCTCCATGCCTTCTACTCACTCATTAACATTTAATATTTCACTAATTATGTAATTACTATACAATTTACTCACATTGTATATTATGATTACATTCAGTTGTAAGTTATTTCACATTTAATTTGTTGTCTATTTTTAAGGTTTTATTGTATATGAAAAGCTATTATCCATGTTATTCCACTCATACTTCTCAACTGCCCCTGATTTTGCCATCGACTGCTGACTGAAAAAAAAAGTTTAAACATGGTTTTTGCAGGGGGCAAGCCCATTTTCAACCCCCACATCAGGGGCTGCAATCTGCACACCCAATGCTAATTATATATACCAGCTCAGAGACTGTAATGCAGTGGGAAAAAGATCATGTCCCAAAAAGCCATTCCATGTGGTCCACTGATTCTGCATCAGTCGTTCTGGCTTGTGGCTGGGTTGAATGTAACACTTAGGTCTGTAGATATATATCTGCATATACATATGTGTGATATATATATATATATATATATATATATATATATATATATTTGTATTTCTCTCTTTCTTTATATTAATAATATATTAATAATTTTACTTCAAAAACAAAAACATTTGGATTGTGTTTTCAGTGCTGCTTAGAAGTGACTTGCCCTTCTCCAGAAGCCCATGTCTTATACCTCACCCTCCTCACCAACATATGTTTTTCCAGTATGTCGTGTCACCTTCCGTTACCCTCACTTCACTGCCACCTGTACATGGTACTTACCCTCAACATTCACCAGCCTTTCTTCAACTCATTAACATCCTTCTCCTTTCTTCTCCAAATGCATGAAGGAACTAGATAGTTATTTGCTCTTGCTCTAGAAAAGGCCATGCCACTTTCCTTCCTCCACACTAATGGTGTTACCTTTCCATTTGCAACTAATTATTCCCTCTTCTAGGGAAGGCCATGCTGCCTGCTTTCCCTGGAAATGTTATTATAATTTTTCTTTGGCTTCATTGCCAGAATTCGTCTGTATCAGTGATCCTCTGCCCCTTATTGTGAAGGCATGATGAAAGTTTGGACAGAAGAGGCTTCTTTCACATCTAATCCCTTTACGCAACACTCTAGTGAGGCAGGATATTGCCTTGTATTGCCCAGCCATTGACATTCTTTTTCCTATAGAACTGTGTCTTGCCTTACTTTGTCAGTCATGATTTACTAAACACCCACAGAGAGTGAACACTGCTTGCCATTTCCTCTCATAATTTAACAGCAAAATGAAAAAAAAAAATGAAATGGCAATGTAGCCTTCCATTTTTATTTATTTATTTTTCTGCCACTAACTCTGGTGATTTTTCTTGTTTCAGTGAAAGTAATCTAAGCAGTCCATAACTTTACCCACTTTCTTAATATAAAAATGTGTTGTTAATGGGGAAATACAGAGGATAAGACTTAGGTTATCTGTCTGCACATTGTTTTCTCATTGCTTTTCATTTTGGCTCGAGCTCCCACCTGAAGCTTTCTGTTCACTCGCTGCATTGTAGCTATCTCAGTTAAACACAAAGCAGAGGAGCTATAGAATCGCCTTTCAGACAATGCTCACAGAGATAAGCACATGTGTTGTTATGCGTGCATCTGAAGAACAGAATAGATGAAGTGAGGAGAAAGTAAATCAAACTCTGGCATGAAAGCTAAACAGAAAGAAAGGAGGTAGCAGCTCTGGCAAAGACCAGAGAAAGTGCAATTGATATACTCCACAAATCTTTGATATTGTTTTTTAAGTCATGTTATTCAAAACAAATCAGTTCATGAGTTTTTGGTTTCTTCATCATTTTCCACTTTTATTTATTAGTTTACTTTCATTGATTTGGTCACTACTTATTTATATTTTCATGAATGTCATTTTTCATATGTTGCTTATTATTTAATTTAGTTACATTGTTCATTATACCTTTAGCTTTTGCTAGCTATTCACGAGTTTTCTAGTGTGTTAATGTTGTGATGTCATTTATCACAAGACCTTTCCCTGTCAAATACATTTTCACTTCTTGTTAGTGTTTATTTTTCTGCCTATTTTCCTCCATGATTTTTTTTTTCGTCCTACTGTCCCAGCAGTCCCAGCAGTCCCATAGGACTTGAAGTGTAGCTTATTTCAGAGCAAAGAACTATCCCCTGAGGTAAATCACAGTAAAAGAAATAAAAATATTGTTTCACATAGAATGGTGTCCTCCCCACCTTCCTTTTAAAATCAGAGTGCTTTGAGGATGTCGCATTGTACTGCTGTCACAGATAAGGAATTCCCCTGCCCTATATCTGGCATACCATTTAGCAACTCAGTTACATCTACAATAAAGTTATCACTGCTTATTTTGTACACATTGGATCTAGTGAAATTATAACAATATGTGAATTTAATAATGATAAGGTGTTCTTATTTATTTAGTTAATATGCGTAATTTCCCTCTAAAAAAGATACGAGCATATAGGATGGCTGCAACTTCAGACAGAATGCAGTCCATCCGGGATGCTTACGAAAGAGTTCAGCGTATATAACACTATTGTTCTGATACCTAGAAATGCACACTAACAGGAAAATCTATTCTTGATTTCACTCAGCTATTCTGGTGATATCAAAAGCTAACAAAATAAACAAAGCATGTCTTAGAAGCTTAAAGGCAGCTATGAAAAGAGACTAGCCTGGACTGTGTTATTTTATGTGTATGTTTGTATAAATGCATTTTATATTTATTTTTTAATGGAGCAAATCAACAATCCATTTGGAGTATTTTCAAGTGTGTACTCCTTGTGTATCAGTGGGTACTATTGTTTTTGGTACATTGCAGTGAACGTAGCATTTCTCAGATGGTAGTAATACTTTTGGTATATTGCAGTAAACATAGCATTTCTCAGACAGTACTAATGTATTTGGTACATTGCAATGAACATAGCATTTCTCAGGTGTTACTAATGCTTTTGGTACATTGCAGTAAACTTATCATTTCTCAGACAAGTACTATTGCTTTTGATACACTGCAGTGAACTTAGCATTTTTCAGATGTTACTAATGCTTTTAGTACATTGCAGTGAACTTAGCATTTTTTATACATTAATAATGTTTTTAGTACATTGCAGTGAACTTAGCATTTTTCAGACAATACTATTGCTTTTTGTACATTGCAGTGAACTGAACATTTCTCAGATGATACTAATGCTTTCGGTACATTGCAATGAACTTAGCATTTCTCAGACAGTGCTAATGCTTTTAGTACATTGCCATGAAATTAGAATTTCTCAGACATTACTAGTGCTTTTGGTACATTGCAGTGAACTTAGCATTTCTCAGATGGTACTAATGCTTTTTGTAGATTGCAGTGAACTTAGTATTTCTCAGATGGTACTATTTCTTTTGGTACATTGCAGTGAACTTAGCATTTCTCAGACAGTGCTAATGCTTTTGATACATTGCAGTGAACTTAGCATTTCTCAGACAGTACTAATGCTTTCAGTACATTGCAGGGAACTTAGTATTTCTCAGATGCTTCTAATGTTTTTGATACATTGCAGTGAACGTAACATTTCTCAGTCGGTACTACTGCTTTTGGTACATTGTAGTGAACTTAGCATTTCTCGGATGGTTCTAATGTTTTTGATACATTGCAGTGAATGTAGCATTTCTCGGTCGATACTATTGCTTTTGGTACATTGCAGTGAACTTAGCATTTCTCAGTCGGTACTATTGCTTTTGGTACATTGCAGTGAACATAGTATTTCTCAGTCGGTACTATTACTTTTGGTACAGTGCAATGAACATAGCTTTTCTCGGATGGTTTTGTTTTTGATACATTACAGTGAACGTAACATTTCTCAGTCAGTACTATTGCTTTTGGTACATTGCCATGAACTTAGCATTTCTCAGGCACTACATTCAGTAAACAGTAATAGGATGGAAAGTGCATTCAAATAACATTGTTTACATGCTTTGGCTAGCTATTAGCTGCAAAGTGCACATGCATAACTCATGTTTTATAAGTGCATGCCATAATGTGTCATATGGTGTTGTATTTTGCTTATACAATGAAAAAGACTGCAGCAGTGGTTTGACTTTAAACTTTTTTTATTTACTTCTTAGTTAAGAAGAATTGTAATCAGTTTATAACTTTAATTTACTTGTTTTAACATGCTAGGATGTTAGCAGCTACACAGTTTCATCTATATTGATTTGGATAAAATTTTAGATTTTCAGATCATAAAAGTGAACTCCATGAGTTCATCCTCTCTGCAGTGTGACATCACCTGAAATTGCATTCAGAAATTTCACTTCTGTCTTCAGTAAGGTTAAAAACAAAAAACACCAGTTCCTTGGCAATAACTGTGGTACCAGGAGATGTAATTGGAGCAGTCAGAAGTAGCCAAGTGTACTATCTTAATAAAGCATTAAAAACTGGCTCTAGCTTTCATGTCTGGAAACATGCTGTTGTATATCTCATCCATTGGAAAATCCCTTGATCTGCAGACTGATCAACCTCACAACAATATTGTTTAAGTGAATGAAGTAATCATCTTGGAATTTATGCATGCAGACACAGGAAACCTCCTTCTCCGTGAAGTATCCCTGCATAATTTTTTCAAAGGTAGATCTTTTATGTTTAGGCAAATAAATTATTTTAAGAGTGTGAACCCCTTACTAACCTCAGATGACAGTTTATTTATCCATGTAACTTAACTCAAATTGGATAAACATTCAACGCGTTACTCCATGCATAAACTCGGTGATCCAGATGTAAATGACTTTAGTAACTTGATTTCATGTGTGGCTGCAGATTCATAGATACATGCAGGAATACAAGAACCTATATTCTCAGCATTCTTTGTCACCAAGAGAGTCAATCAAGACTGTGCTCTGGGGCGACTCCTTTTGGCCTCTTCTTTTCAGAAGTCAAAACCGGCTTGAGTGTCAGTATTACCACATTTGCAAATTATTGCAAACTTGGGGACATTGTCATTCACTCTTCCTCCCTTTGAATGCAACTTAACTTTACAGAGAAAAATGAACAGTAGAAATTACCTTGCCTTCAAAGTAAAAAAATAAAGCATTCTGGTATTTTGCACCCCATTCATCACACACAAGGCTTATGTACTATTGATAAGCAGCAACGGAAAGTTAACAAAGTAGTGAAAGATCCTAAAGTTCCTGTAGATTGTTGCCTTTCACTTGATACGCATAAAGGCACTGTTGTCCACCCACCTGATATTTGGTAGAGTATAACAGTGTCAGAGATGTAATTGCCCCCCCTTTATACAGCTTTTATAACAATAAAAAACTGAGCACATGAGAAAACATGTCATACTAAAAGATGCCTAGTCCCCCGGATTAAGTGAGTTGGATTTCTAGTATTTCATGATCACGGTAAACAGAAAATAACCAAAATAAAGTGCAAATGTAACACAAAAACACTCTTGTAACTTTACTGTTTCCCCCTTGTATATATAAATATGTTTGCTGAATAAGTACTTGTTATAAAGATTGTGCGCTCACCTACCAGAAGTTCTGAATAAATTGGATTTATTTCATCAAGGAACTAAGCGATTTATTCCAATTTTTTATTTTATTTGAAAGTCTATATCAAAGTTTAAATGTTTATTAACCTTTTGATGGTTATACTCCTCATGGACTACAAGGTTAGAATTATTAGAAACACGATCTAATAACATTTCTCTTTTTGTATGTCTTGCTAAGAGAAGAAAAAATAAAAACATTTAAAAAATGGAAGCTAATCAGTAATACATTCACATTTTGTTTCAATAATACAGCATATAAAATTGTATTAATGCTATGAAAAGACATTAATATGTTTGCAATTTAGCAAGTGACTAGGTCATGACAGACAATGATACTATAAGTAAATTCCTTCCAAATGGTCTGCTCATTATTTGATTGTGTAACTAGAGTTATGGACAATTCAGATTTGGTTAAATAACCTTTCCTTAAGGGAATAAAAAAGCCTTTTAAAATGTCCTTCCCAATAGAACAATGCATCAGAGAAACTAGGGATCACATTTATTACATCTAGGCTGTTCTGGCTGCATCTTTGCATAGAGTAGTTGTGTGCAAAAATGTCCACCACTGAGATCTTGTGACTTCCCAGCATGCAGTGGGAAAAGGTTGGAAGAGATAAACAGCATGCTTTGACACATCAAGCAGGTGAGGCAGACGTGAAGGGATGGAAGTTGCTTAGAGTCATAAATATGCAGGGGCCTCATTAATTAAATAAATGTATTGGCTAAATTAAGGCAACATGACATGTTCAAGTTTGTCACATTGCTAATAGAGGAATGCTGACGTATTCATCCTGTGTAGCAGTGCTTCACCTACTAATTTGGTAATTTGGTGTTGTGTTGGCATGATTACATAAAAATATATATTTTTTTATGCACACACACACACACACACACACACACACACACACACACACACACACACACACACACACACATATTTCTTTTTGAAGAAGAAGGTAAAGATGAAGATGAAGTAAAGTAAAAAATGCTTGTGGTGTTACTATGCTTTTGTCTGTACATATTTTGGTACAAGTATGATTTAGTTACAAAGGCCAGCAGCTCATCATATCCATTTACGAAGCAATGAACAAACAGGGCACAGACCAGAATCACTGGGCTGAGCCAGGATGTTGGGGCCAGTCTCACTCTGCCCTTTCAGGTCTTACGTCTACTTCTTTGACAGGTTGTTCTCCAGTCCTGAGTGGTGTGAATCTCACCTGATAAATTCATGATTTGCAAAATAAATCAATCTAGAGCTATTGTGAAAAATGTCCTATAGAGCCCCCTTACTGCACTAAAGATGGTGCTTTCTCTTTCAACCTAGTGTGGAATCATTTAAAGTTAGACTTTTCTTTCTGGACAGATCAGTGGGTTTATGCTCCGTTGACAGTGTGCCCTTCAATCATGGTGTAGACCTTTCCACACATGAATAATTGTACATTTTTGAATGCAATCACTCTGCAAATGCAGTTCTAGGACAATTTACTTTTGATCAAGCAGATTGTATTTTAATGGTTGTAAAAAAAAAAAGTAGTGCTCCGTTTTTATCATGATTATGTGAGTGTATGCATTTGAATTTGTTATTGGCACACTTTAATTTTTCCTTTTCTTTTCTGAAGAGATCTGTCATTCTGCATTGCTCAGTCACTCTGCCTTTCTGTACATGTTGGGCATTGCTACATCTCAAGACTTTTAGACATATATATAGCATTTTAATTGAATAATTGTCCATCTTTGCATTTACTGTCGTTGGTCAAACATTAAGAGTTTATTTTTCTGACCATGAAAATCTGATCTGGAATAGTTTGGTCCACTGAATATTGGGTTTCTTTTACCCAGTATGCATGTCTTGATACATCTAGATTTTTCTTTCATATGTGTGTATACAGTCTAGGAAGAACAGATCGCTAATTGTTTTACCACTGTATCTTTCTGTCCTACTCCTTGAATTCTAACTCAGTTATTCTTGTTTTGGTGGTATATTCCCATTTTCAGGTCTGATTAAGGATATTGATATTTTTAGCGATGCACCCCTATTTTTAGACTTGATTTACCCTTTCACACAATTTTCTGAATACCCCTAATCAAATAGAAACCACAATTCATGGTCAACATACTAGTGGCAACAATAATTTAAAGAAAGTGAATACATATCTTACAACTTCCTTTTTCTGAAGCAAAAACAAATGACCTTTTGTGGCGGAATTTTTTGATATACTTCATTATAGCCTACAGAATTTTACACTGTCTTTTTGATAATGTGCTTGCACTTTTCCATTACTTTGCCATACTCTGTTTTTAAACATGTGCTTCTGAATAATATCCTACATCCCTACTGGAAAAGGGAAGAGCTAAATGTTATTTTTTATTCAAATTTTAATGCTAATTAGATAAAGAGAATTTTATCTAGATGTTTCTATGTTTCAAGGATCTTTCTTTGTTCCTATTTTACTTGTCTGCAGGTTGAGATGAATAGTCAGGCGGTAGAAATACCAGCCATTGTAGCCAACAAAACCTTTCATTTACTTAACTCAGTGTTAGAATCAGGTACAAAACAAAGAAACGGTTAGTGGTTTATCTGATGCTAGAAGTATTTGTAACTAACAGTGTGCCCAACTTCAACACCTTTTCTAAAATCAGTGTTGCAGATAGAGTTCTACGTTTAATGATTCTTTCAGTCTAATCGGGCACAGTATCCAGTTTCAGATTGAGAGTCAGTCATCCAGATTTTTCTGCCTAACCTAGCATACTCGGTGGTTCTTTCTCAGCTCAGCCCCACACACACACACACACACACACTCTGCTATTAATGCTAAGTCAAAGTTAAATAAAAAAGAAACAAATGTGCCAGTTCTTAGAAACATAATCATAAATGGCAATACTGTAATGCTTAATGAAACATTGTGATATGTGAATAGTGCAAAGTATATAAATCTGGAATAATTGTATGGATGGCTAGATGTTCTTACTTTAGGAAAGTAAATCTATATTTTTTGACACATCAGAAATACATAAAAATTCTGGAAAGGCATTTATCCCTGATAATCTAACATATGTTACAAAAACAGTAATAAGTGAATCCTATCAATACCTGTCAACTCTACAGATTTACGCAAAATGTTCAGATTTTTGCCTCATATTTTTGGTCTGTTTCTCATAAAATTGTGTTTTTTCTGGTAAATCATTGAGGATTGGAGTCAGAAAAATAAAGTCAGACATTTGAGTTTCAGACTTCAAACCCTTTAGAAACATCATGCTGATGCAAAACCTATTATTCTATCAACTCTCTAAGCTTGTAAGAGCAATATTTAAAAAGTGTACCTATTTTTGGCCCTTTATCCCCCTTTCTTTACAGCTTTGTCCAGATTTCTTCTAAGAGGTTGAGAGGTAGGATCCTATCTAAAATGGTGGAAAAAAGTATTTTAGTAAATGAGAATTATTCTTAGTAAAATGTTTTCTAGAAGGCACATCCCTGTGTTGAAATTAAAAAAAAGTTTTCAGAAACTGTACTTTGAGGATAAGTTGAGTGAGGTTTTTGTCATCACTAAGTACTTGTACTGGGGACAAGACCTTTGAATTGTGTCTACTTAAAAGTGTACATGTTTTCTGTGATTACTTGCTCCTATGAGCTCTTGTGTAAAACAGTCATTTATCCCGGTCTCAAAGATATCACCAGTATATTGCCAGGAAAACTTAGTTCTAATTATACTTCTTGTATCCTTATTGTTGCGTCAGCCATCCCTTAATACTTAGATTTTCCCTGGAATCACTTTAAAATAAGTTTGGTAATTCCTGTTAAAGGCTAAAGGTGATACCTCAATGGGACCAAACAACATATCAGAGTCATGACTGTCTTCATAAATTATATAGCTTCAGCCTATTCACAAGGTTTGCATGACTCTCCAGAAAAGGGGTGGCCCCTATATGGGTCCAGGTAATCATAGGCCCATCGGTGTTACCAGTATTATATGCAAATGCAGTGGAGCACATTACAGTACATCTCTTTGATGTGGATATAGGAAACCAAACTGATCTGGACCATATCATGTTTTTTTTTTTTTTGAAAGGTGAGTCCTGGATCCTGAATTTACAAATTTCTTTGAAAAGGCTGCAAAGTTTGTAGACTGTGGTCACTGTGCATGCTGCTTATCTTAGCCTGACAAATGGCTTCGATATTATCCTCCATGTTGGTACTATTTATAAACAATGCAAACTCCTATGTCCATTGAATTGCAGATTGGTTATCCAAACATGTAAAAGTTGCTGGTACCCTCTCAGAAAGCAAAATTGTAACTAGTGTGGAAGTACAGGGATTAGTGCTGTGTCATCTTAAGTTTGGCTTTTATTTTGCAAACATCCAAGCCAACATACCAGAAGTTTGGTTGACAAAATTTGCTGATGACTGTAGGCTGGACAGCATTATCTGTCCATCCACTAATGCCAAACAATTCCAACAAGGGCTGCAGTTTGCACATACCTGGTGTACTGAAAATCATCTCAACCTAAATGCAAAATGTGCAGCATAGTACTGTTGTGCAACAAAATTATTCCCATTCAACATTGTAAATGTACTCCAATGTTATAAATGGTACTCCAACATTACAAATGGTGCTCCAACATTATAAATGGTACTCCAACATTACAAATGGTGCTCCAACATTATAAATGGTACTCTTCTTTAGACAGATGTGGTCATAAGTGACCTCAGCACTTATGTAGAAAACTCTCACTCATTTGATCATCATGGTTCTACTAAAACCTGCTAGAGAAATATCCTCAAGATCCAAAAAAGTAATCCTACATTGTAGTTTTCCTTTATGACACCCATCATTGCCTATAATGTCCCCTTTGTAGGTACAATTCAAAGCATATTGCTCAACTGGAAAGGACTCTGAAAATTTCTAACAAAAAGGCCTTAAATGTTTAAATTACCCTGATACAGTATCATAATTTTATTTTTACTCAGTAGTCCTCAAGTTGCTCTGAGGTGACCTGTGTCTCACCTTTTGAGACAGGAAGGAGGTGATCCTATTTGATCACCTATTTCTTCACAAAAAAATGGTTCTGCAAACAATTTCATTAGGGACCTAACCTACCACAAAAATAATGAAGATTCACTTGAGGGATAGTTTTTAGCTCAATGTATTCCAGGGTAATGAAATAAGTTACTACTGCTGGTCAAACAAAGTACTATTTGTTTACCCATATGGTAAGTCTTAATGCCTGAATGGGTAGTCACAAATTTCCTCAAGGGTTCCCTTATATGTCCCTGCTTAACTTTAGAGGTGAGCACTATATTGAAAACAGGTGCAAAGAATTTTTAAATGTATCGTTATAAAGATGTATATGACAAGGCATCTTATGTTTACCATGTTCACTTGCTTGGAAACCCTCAAACTATGTATTCCATGCCTGGAAAGTACAGCTGCATGTGCAAAACCTGAGTTTCCACTGCAAACTTACAATGTCTGGAAACTTTGAGAAATAGTTGACATGCATAAAATGCAACTCACTCTCTTAAATGAAACAAATTGGTTCTAATCTTATTCCCCAGTTTTCATAGTAATATATATATATAATAAATCATTGCAGATTAGTACTCATGGAGCACCCTTTAACTTCTTGCTTAGTTTGCATTGCCATGGCTGACAACGATAATACTTCATATGTTCTTTCTTTATTATTCAAAATACCCAACTGTGTGCAATGTATTCTTGCCAACATTTCTTTCCATTGCTTATTAGAGACTGGTCCTTTATTTCCATTAAACATCCGTGCTTGTATGTAGCTCTTTTTCTCTTTAAGTAGAAAGTATGATTGAATTGCACTAGACTTCCTTCTTTATAGAAAACTTTTTAGCCAGCCTTTTATTGTTTCATCTCCAAGCATCATCCTGCATTCTCAAGTAAGGACTAGTCTGAGTCCACTGCGGAAACTTCTTTCTGGAATGGGCAGTTGTGAAACATCCAGTTCATTTTATAGCTACTTCAAGGAAAATTTTATTTTTTCCCCTGACACAGATACAAATGACACAGTACATTTGCTATATGCATTGTCAGAAATTGTCTTTGCAACCTTGAGGGTATCTCACACAGGATCTTCTTAAGAATATGCAGCAGAGGTTTATGGTCTGTTTTCAATATATTAATTTTACAACCAAACTATAAGTGGAATTTTGCGCATCTATAAACTCTACTTAGTAGCTCCTCTTTTTCCACATTAGCACATCTCATTTGATATTTCTCAAGGGCTCTTGACTAACGAGTAACTAATTTACCTTCCAGAAGAGTCATTGCACCAGTAAGATTCTAATCAGTCTCTACTTTTGATGTGACTGAATTTTGCTAAAAAAATCAGTATGTATATTTTGGTTAATAATTATTTAAGCATTTCAGTTTTATTTTCAACTGTGCATTCTGATGCCATTACAGATGATATTTCAATACATTTCCTAGGGACAAATTCATTTACAATAGGTTTTCAATAAATGCAAGAAGATACCTAAAATCTCATGACAGCATCATTCTTCTTAGGTCTAGGCATCTGCCTTATGGCTCTTACTTTCTCAGTATCTAGTGTTAAGCCTTGTTGTGCTAAATTATGATCCCTATACACCCACACAATAATTTATTTTCCAGTTTAAGATTATACTTTCTTAGTATTTTCAGTAGCACACTCAATTTCACATCCTGTTGTTCTTTTGTGCGTCCACATAGCAGTATATAATCAATAATATTAAAATTACCATGTTGTACAATATCTGTATAATAGTTCTAAATGGCTCTGTACTGAAATGTAATAATAGTGAGCCCCAAAAAGGACGAAAAAAGATCAAAACCACAAGAAATCAGAATGTCAAACATTGTATTTTTTTAAAGTTGTTATTTCCGGGATTAAGACTCTCATACTCAAAAACGTATCTATAATTCTGAGATTGCCATATCTGGGAGAAAAAAAAAAGAATAATCCAAGGAACTGCAGATTCAGACTAAGAGTAATAGCCTGCATTTTCAGTCATTAAGTTTCTCTGTTCTTTGACCATCACCTGATGAAATGTTTGAGGTGCTGATGAAATACCAAATCAATGTAGTAGAGATTTTTACTTTCTCATAGATGAATTCACATCTCAGTGCTTGGAAATTTCCTCATGAAATGTTATTTGCATAAGTATCAAGTAGATTGTTAAACTCTTAATAATTTTACTTCAAAAACAAAAACATTTGGATTTTATTTTCAGTGCTGCTTAGAAGTATATGGGGATACCATACCTACCATAGTCCCTAGATTAAGAATAAAGAAACAGCAACTAAGGAGTTAAATACTGAAATACATTAATCAAACAATTAAACTAGCAATGAGACTTGCATGTTTTAGATTGATTGTTTTTAATTACTGTTTTAAAGATGTTCACAAACTGAAGAAAGGATTACCAGAAACATGTTGTCCTTGGGCTTGAGCTACAGTTATTAAAGTAGTTTTAATATTTATGAGATTTAGACTTACCTTTGACATTTTATTCATTCTTATGGTTCTGTCAAGTTACAGAATTTACCCTTTGTCTACCAAAATTCAAGACTGCATCAAGCCTGGGAAAGTCATTGTATTTCTTTAAAGATAAATACCACGTTTTCAGCTGCACAAATCAGGTGATGCTCTCTTTATATGCTCATTCAGGCCTTGTTTGATTGTATAAATACAAATTTTATTTGGTTGACGCATTATGCAGTTTCTATTTGTTTCTGGAGCACACCCAATTCCTCCATGTGGCTTAAATCTTTCTTATATGTCTAGCTACTGGGACTTTCCACAGAGCATGAACTGTAAGCTGCACCAAGAGGATAGTCAGATTTTGATAAAATTCTAGTGAACAGCCAAATCCAATAAGTTAATCCTCAGAATCATTAAATAAATCACCACAATTAATAGCTTCTGATCAATGGTTTAACTCTGAATTCAAACTCAGAATTCTTTTCACCATACTTTGATTCTGGTAAGTCAAATGGTCCAAAAGCGATAGTGTTTTCACAATGTTTGAAGACTAGATTAGAAATCCTTTGAATCATATTTGTATGTTCACACAGTTTTGGACCATTTGATTATACGTGATGCCCAGAATAATAAAAACTATACAAGCACTTCCTGGTTACTTTTTTTCTATTCTGGTACTTTAAATGTCTCAGTACAAATTACATCACATTGCTCCAGTGTGATGTAATGTAATCTAAATATTACACTTAATCTTGAGTTTCCCTGAGATTTCAAACTCATGTACATTAACACTGTACACTTTCTCAATATAAGCAATGTTCAAAACAACTCATTTTTATGATTCTGATGTAATGCATGCAAACCCTTTGATAGTAACTTTGTATCTTTTGTGTTATATGCTTTTGGAAATTACAAATTACATCAGTCTTTCTACAAAGTACCTAATGGTCGGTTACTTCTTTTCCCCTTGCTTATAGGTACACGTTACACAAGTCTTTCTCTGTGACACTCATAACTCGCTTCTTATTCTTGCCAGAGATTTTGCAATTGCTTTTTCTTCATTTTTTACACATTTTAACTTTTGCATCTATGAAGCACTCTACACACACTAAGCTCTTCAATTCACTCTTAATTTTCATTGGTTTGAATCTGAGCTCATCAACCACTTCACTTAAACATAAATATGATTTCTCTGCATTATCTAAAAACTAAATACACAAATAAAATAAATCTAGACAACTTTTGGTAGAAAACACCACCCCTCATTTTATTGTATAGACAGTACATCATTACAAAAATAAAACATGGTCAGTGACTGAAAATTTGAGTTCATAACTCCAAGTCTTTTGACCATCATTTGATAATAATTGTGAAGAAATACTTCTGTTTAGCACAGTTAATTGTTAAAGGAATATCACTAAGGTTTAAAGACAGAACTTCTCCCTAATACTCACTACTGATCAGACCACTTGTGAAATACAGTGCCCACCTTGGGATGTGTCTTACTGATCATATCAAGCAATTAGAAAGACCAAAAAAGATTGCAGGCCTACAGTCCCACAGCTAACAAGAGAGACTTTATGCAGTGTCTTATAGACTACTGAGCCTCACTTACTGTGCTATTAAAGACTCAGTTGTTCCTGACCACACCTAGCTTCACAAGACCAATATCTCCACCAGTAAATGAACTGGGGGCCTAAATGTTTACCAACACATAAATAAACAATGTGGAGAGTGGTTTATCACCCAGTGCCTCTCAGCCCCAGGAATAAGTTCTGCCTGCGTGTTAATCAGCAGTGCATACTACCTTCCTTTAAAGATAAGTTAGATGACTGAATGGGCAGCCACAAATGATTCTGGTACTGGATGGTACGGAACTCCTTTAGAAAGGAGGAGCACCTGGAGCAGATGAGAAAGGGTGCTGGTAAGGTATGAGTGGTCATAAGACCATTAAGTATCTATGAATCTTTAAAGCTTTTATCTAATGATTTGACATACTACTCGTGTCTTTTTAAAGAAAAAACAGTAAATAAATATCAGATCCTTTTTTTGTTTGCAGTAACTCTGAAACTTCTTTCTCACTGCAATTTATCTTTTTTCCCTCTCAGTTGTATTATAAACTTTTGGGTTTCTTCCACTGTATCATATAGAAATATACTACATTGTAACTTTTTAAGGTTTCCAGAAATGTTGCTCCTTCTTAGGATCACATCTCTCAACCTCTTAGAACAAGAAATCTGAACAAAGCCATAAATAATGGAGACAGGGGCCCAAGAATAGTGCCACTTTTCAAATATTGCTCTTACAAATTTAGAAAGTTGATGGAATAATAGGTTTTGCATTAGCATGAATTTTCTAAAGGGTATGAAACCTGAAACGCAAATGTCTGTCATTATTTTCTGACTTCAACCCTCAATGATTTTCCGGTGATTTGCAAGAAAAACACAATTTTATGAGAAACAGACCAAAAATATTAGACAAAAATCTGGACATTCTGCAAAAATCTGTACACTTGAGAGGTATTAGGATCAAATACAATATTTGAATCCACAATTTCCAATTTTCAGACAAGTTATCTTGAAGACAAGCTTTACCATGGATCTGCAGATGTATTACTTATGTTATGAAGGACAACTGTGTCCATGAAACATTTGGCAAATCAAAAGTCTCAAACAATGAATCAGAGACCAGATGTATGCAGACTGCTTCATCATCATCATCATCCCGTATTTTGTAGTCCACTTTTATCTGGGATGTCAGACACATGACAATAATTATGTAAATTTCTGCATTAAGCTAAAGCACCAAATTATTAAAGCTATGATATTCTATACTGATTCTCAAAATCAGGTGAGTATTTAGAAGTTTGACCCCTGAAGGCCATGTCACATGCCTTTGTGGCTTTATCACACTGAAAAGAGTATATAAATTAGACTGAGCTAGAAGATATAGATTAAAAAAAGGAAAATAAAAACTAGCACTCTTACAGCGGCTTTACCAGGTTTATACATTTACTGAAAATATTGTATGTGAATAAACTTTCACTGGTAATGTGAACAGGAAGATGAAGGACATAAAAGTTCTCAATCACATTTTTGTAATTCATTATGCAGAGAGAAACTATTGAACAAATCAAAATAAATAAATAAACACTTTTAATGACAATAATGAGAGGTTAAACATGCAGGTGACAGACTTATGCAACATCTTTCTAGTAGAAGCTCTGTAAACAGCTCAACTCAATGCATTACACATAATAGCACATAATAAATCCAATGGATGTCTAAGAAAAAAGTTGCTGAGTCATTACAATCTTTGAAAGCTTTGGCGTGCACTAAAATTTAGGCAGGATTTGATAATCCATATCTTCCACCAGATGCCATTCCTTTGTATCTGCATTTTGTTAATATAAAACTGTGGTTTGACAAATTTGTTCTACACACACACACACACACACACACACACACACACACACACACACACACACACACACACACACACACACACACACACACACACTTTTCCAGTACCACAGGGTTTATATCTCAGCCTAGACTCCAAATAGAAAGACTTACTCAACAGGCATAGTATATGATGAAACTGGTATTACAATATTTTTCATATAACCATGTAGAAGGTTTGCAGTTATTGGTTAGGAGAATATGGTGACCCATCACTCTGTAGGAGACATCTGTGATGATCTTAATTTTTGGATTAGTCTGTCCTCTTACTGTCACACAGCATGTTCTCACTCAGGCTCAGAATGCATGACAGAGCTTGCTGCATTATGTAGCTGTGTGAGCATGCCACATCTTGTAGCATTCTGCAGCTGTGTAAGCATAGCACATCTTGCCGCATTCTGCACCTGTGTGAGCACAGCACACCATGCAGCATTCTGCAGTTAAGTGAGCATGGCATATATTGCAGCATTCTGCAGCTGTGTGAGCATAGCACTTCTTGCAGCATTCTGCAGATGTTTGAGTATGGCCCGTCTTACAGCATTCTGCAGCTGTGTCAGCATGGCACTTCTTACAGCATTCCGTAGCTGTGTGAGCATGGCACTTCTTACAGCATTCTGCAGCTGTGTGAGCAAGGCACTTCTTACAACATTCTGCAGTTGTTGGAGCATGACACGTCTTACAGGATTCTGCAGCTGTGTGAGCATAGCACATCATGCATCATTCTGCAGCTGTGTCAGCATAGCACATATTATAACATTCTGTAGCTGCCTTTGCAGTTGTTTGCATGATTTTAGGATGTCAGTATAGAAAGACCTCAGATATAAAATGTTTGCAACAGCAAAAACATGGTCTTCTCTGTGTATACGCAGTAGAGCCTAACTACAACAAAAGCAAAATGCACACTAAATAAAATGCAGACCTTATCAGAACAGCTGACTGATACTTTCATGTTTCACTTCACAGATGCATGTTACTCCTCCATTTGCATTGCACAGCAGCAGGTATGGCTCCATATTATATCTGTATGGGGAAACACTGTCCGACATAGTCCTGCTGAGATAGAGCCCTTCCCCAAACAATGATCTGCGTGATCACAATACATGTTGCTTAGCAATGCTTAGTGATCAATGCTGTTAGTGTAATCTGTCACTCATTCGTGTACTCCTATGCAGTATCTTTCTTCTGTCACTTTATAAAGCACTTTTTGCCAATGAGGTCTGAAAATGCTGCTGGAATTCCTATGGACTCAAACAAACACCTGATAAGTTACTGCTAAATGCTAGAGCATTTTCTGCTTGTGCTATTTACAAGGACGGTCACTCAGGATTTTGTAGTACTCAGTTAATGGCAAGCATATACTAAACTGGACAGCAGCAGCAGTCTGAAAGTTGATCATTTCTAATAGCTCTCAAAACATTTTATTTAAAATCTCAAACAAGTCTGAGTTTGATTGTAGAAGTATTTAGAATACCCATAACCTGAAATATGTTTTATTTTCTTCTGGTGCAGAGAGGATGTTTAAAATTATGTCTAATGGCTAAAATATTAAACTATGTACAAACAAAAAGGTTGTTCATTTTTTTCTGGCTTGCCTTATGGGAGATAGAGATTGAGAAGTCTTGGTGTATTAGACAGAAAGTTCTGCTAGATTGTTGTTAAGGACACCAATTATTTCATTATATTATGTGCAAAAGGAGGGTTGCCATCCTATATGAACCCTTTGGTTTCTGGGATATCCATAAGAAGCTAGTTTAAGTGATACGCAAAGAAACAAAGCACATATCAGTATGTGTGTGACTTACTGATGTTTATTAATATGCAGTCCCAGAGAGAAATTAAAAAAATCCATATGGGATGGCATGTATAAAAAACATACAGAATCTTCTTCTTCTGGCTTTTAGGGCTTACCACAGCGGATCACCTTGTCCGCTCATGATTGGCAGTGGAGTTTTATGGTGTCGAGTTGTCACCCCGGTGCTCAACCTTCCATAGAAGGCACACATGCACTCATGCCTAGGGCCAATTTAGAGTGTCCAATCCACCTAAAGTATGTCTTTGGGATGTGAGATGTAACCGGAACTCCTGGAGGAAACCCACACGACCAGAGGGAGGACATGCACAGAAGGCACCACAGCCGAGGATTGAACTGGAGAACCTCTTGCTGTGAGGTGGCAACGCTAACTGCTGCCACCCAAAAAAGCATACAGAATAATGTGTCTAAGATATGTATACCTGTAACAAATAGATGAAACATTAAAGGCCGCTGGTGTATTTTAAACTGGCTACTTAGCCTTGCAGAATGCACAGTCCAAACCACATAGATATTCTGCTATTTAACAATGGAAGCCAACTGTATAAAAATCAATGCAGTTTTATTTACAGTGAAGAACAGAAATGATTCAGGTTTTTCTTTTGGGTGTGGGGGGGGGGGATTATTGCCTTTCTTATTACTGCTGAGTACAGTCACCTCTCATACTAGTAATTTTCTATCTCATGGTTCTCCAGCACATCAAATTCTGTATATCTTGAGAAAAACTCTCCAGGATCTTCAAAGTCTTTCAAGTCATATTTTTCTTAACAATCTTTCTAGAACCCGTGTTTTTAGCATAGCACCCCCCCATCTCGCATGCAGAGACCCATTCATCTGTGAAAAACTGCTGCGACCCTGCTTTCGTGTATAACACAACCATTTTTTATCAACAATCCAGAAGAAAGCTTTTTCTAGCACAGCAATGAATTTTATTAAAGCAACATTTTTGTTTACCTTATGAATATTAAAGAAAATGCTCCTTATTCACAATGACAGTTCTGTTTATGCATAACATATACAAATACAGCACTTTTGAAAACATTTACAGTCATCTTGTTGTTTATTTGTTGACAGCTGTGACACTATGATACAAAGTGTAGAAGCAAGCAGCAGTCCCAAACCAGGATTTCCTTTCAATATCCCATCTGGTGTATACATATCAATATTAGCTGCAAATATTCACTTAACTTATTAAGTTTATGGAAGAGGAACAGCTAGCCAAGAAATAAATTGCACAGGTTTTCACTCTGAAATTAAATCTGCTTTCAATGAATTTCCTTCCATTTCAGTTTAACAATAATTAATGTTAAAATGTTTTCTTAGTACCTTCTCCTGAAGAGTCAATATCAGGAAGAAACAGAACTGAGGTGCTAAGGAACCATAACAGTGAAGAGCTGTCTGCTATAAGAAAACAATGGCCTTTGCATACATAATATTTGAAGAAGTTTATTATATTTTTTTAGAATGTATAATTGCAAGAAATCCATGAAACATAATGAAAGGGAAAGGCTTTCATCTTAATTCATGAGTAAAGCATTTTATGTTTTTTATGATTAGCATTATAATGTATATAACTAAGGAGGCAGTGACGTCATTCTGATGTCTTATTATATGCCATAGGTCAGAGGATAGTTAAAAAAGTACCAGATTTGTTTATAATATGCTCAGTCAACTGCATGCACTACAAGTATATCGGAACCACATATCAAATGCTATTTTCGTAGTCAAAGCAAAGTTAATTTGCTTCTCAGACTGGTATTCCCAGTTTTAGGTTTTGGATTTCCATAGTGGTAGTCCGGGAAGAGTGTTGCTATGTCTTAATACAAATGCAGTCAGTGGAGGTTATTCATGCTGACTACAGAAATGCACAGGCATGCTGATGAACATACTTTCTTACAGCAAAAGCATTAAGTACTTGCCTAAAGAGAAGCATTTACCCAAGACCAATTAGATGGGTAAAGTGCCATACGTCTTCTCATACTACTGGGTTTCATAAAGATAAATGTAAAAGGGCCTCATTTCCACTCAAAGTTCATAAAGGACCCTGAACTTATCTGATTAAGTTTAACAGCACCATATTACCTTGGGATTACTGGATTTAGTTAGCAAAATACTTAGGAAAATGCAGACTTTTTAAATTATGAAAAAGGAATAGAAATATTAAAAATTATTATGAAACAGTTCAAAATGAGGTAAGATTATTGAATTTACTTCTTCAAGAAATGTTTGTTTTATAGATATGAATGACATATTTCAATGGCTGTTACGAATACTATAAACTGATATTTGGAAATGGGAAGCCATTACAGAAGCAGTGAAAAGTATTAGTAATCTGTGAGAAAATCATTTACTTTGGTGTCTTTTATTGGTTGTGCACACATGGTAGAAATGTAGTGGTTTAAAACTGAAGTGGCAAGGATGTTTTGTTGGTTCAACATCTACTGAGACATTCCTGGGTGTCACTGGTATATGATAATGAGAGCATTATGATTACAAGAAAGTGGTAGGGGCTAAGGTAAGGATGGATTTGTTAACAAACTGCTTTCTGAATTATAGTGATCACATTCATACTAGTGCAAACATTACTTCAGCATAAGTTTATTTCGCTGGGATCTTCATGTGTATAGGGTTGGGATGCTTTCATTTTTGTGTTGTTTACTGATAAATTTGCGAATGACTGTGGCTTGTTATGTGCAGCAATTATACAAAACAAGATTAAAACATAGACAGGACAACTTATTTTTTTTTCCCGGGTCAGCAATGGAAACAGCTAAGTTACCATCAATTTTGTGGATTGCAAAGTAGATGCAATACACATGACTCCATCTTTTTACAACAAATCTGCAGACAGTACAAAAATTTGACTATGAATTACGTAGGTGAGGGAATGCTTCATTAGAATATGCTGGGTTACATCATTTGCCATTTACATCTCATTATGAGTTAATTTGCTTATGCTTATTCGCAGCAATTGGTCATTAGTGTCAGTGGCCTCTATGAATCATGGTTTAGCCGTTTACTGTGCTCATTTGCAGGCAGCACAGATAGCCATAAGCATTCCTTCAATGACTATGCATACAGCCATTAAGTAGGTTATAGAGTAGAGTAATACTCCAAAGCAAAGCCCGGCCACGACCAA
Organism: Protopterus annectens; assembly: GCF_019279795.1. Classification (NCBI taxonomy): domain Eukaryota; kingdom Metazoa; phylum Chordata; order Ceratodontiformes; family Protopteridae; genus Protopterus; species Protopterus annectens. Next base: position 743,101,782 of record NC_056749.1, on the reverse strand, counting down.
CGTAATCACGTCCACATGGGATGTTGGCAATGTCAATGAAACACTCCAATATAAGCTGTTAATATCATGGCAGTATTACAGTACAAAAATATAAACAGTGCAATTGAACACAATTGCATAAGTATGATGGGTTGTATAATACAGGCATTTTTTTTTACTCATGTATTTATCTGACACAACCAGGTTTTCATCAGCAACTGCTCATAAAAATATTGAATCACTAAGAACAATAACTTCATGCTTATGCAAAACAGCACCCCATCACCTGCCTGTATATGCCAAAACTTAATGTCAAACTCTACCAGGAGATAAGCCAACAGTAGCAGTTAAAATAAAGGACAGCAAGAAGTTCAAATGCACTCCCAGAGCAATTGCTGTGCCGAACTGCACATCCATCATAACTATGAGTCACTATAAATAAAATAGTTTACTATACAAGTGATGCAGAATAATATTACAATCTTATGTATTTATGCATTTATATGTTGATATGCCACCATAATGTATTATGTATACATAAAATGGCGTACATCCACAATCTGTCCATCAATGACTCCACACCTTCATCAGCAGCAAATAAACCATGGAATCTCAAAACCTGTGCAAATTTCATAGGGGGGAATTACAATACACTATAACCCTTGAGTATATGTGCTTTGATTTTATAAAGCTGTATGTATATGATAATACTAGTGGTAATGTTTAATTAGTAGCATTTACTCTAAACTCCTTTTTCTCCGTGCTAATCTCTGCTGTTTTGCTTAAGTAAACTAACTTTCCATAATCTGGCTGCTTTGCAATTGTTCGCTGGAGCATTTATACCTATTATCAGTAAAATTGATTATTTTCATCTGGGAATTCCATGTCAGTAAATACAAATACGTAATATGAAACCTAATACTAACTTTTTTCTATTACAATCAGCAGGAACAAATAACAAAACCCTTTGTATTTAGGTTTAGTTTAGTTCTGCTGTTTAGCATATTTAGATGAACTTCCATCAGTACAGTGGTATAGAAGAACTTGGAAGAAAATAGATTTTATGTTAAAAATGATTACAGCAAGTCTAATCCTTTGAGACAGAGTTAATAGATAAGATGATGTAGTATTAACTAAGAAACATAGAAACAGTGATCGTCATGGTTGATAAACATATCTTTTTCAATCTTGTCTGTCCATATACCTACCAGTAGGATGAGATTGTGGCCCACTTACCTTCTTAGTTCACCCACCTTCCCATATGAATCACATCACCTTTTTCAGTTTCTTCTTTAATTATGCTGCCATTTTTACTCAATTAATTTTTTGAGTAGGCTAGTCAATCACCAACCACTTTTTCTATCAAAAAATATTTTTGCTTACTCTTAACTATCTCTCCATCTAAGTTTATTTTAATATAAATGTTATGACATTTTTGATCTTTTGTAGCAATCTATCTGCATATATTTCAGTGCATTTTTCCATGCACTTTGCTCTAATCTATACAGTTTGCTGAACAGTACTGTGCTTTTCTCTAACCTATATTTTGTCCTTGCTTTTAAATGTGGTGCATTTCTACACAGGCCTTCATTTAAATGTCTAACTCTCCTGTTAGACTATCTTTTTTGTTGCACCATAATAAATAATAAATATCCCATGGATATTAAGCACTTCAATTTGAACTGTAAGCTAATAGGAATAGTGCTGTATGAAAATTGGGTAGGAGTGGTGTCATTCCAGGGGGATTCAATATTTGTCAGCATGAGATAACATGGTTAACACTTCATGTTGCTTTGCCAAGGATGGTCTGTCCCCCACACACAAGGCTACCAGATATTTGCTAAAACTTTATTCACCTCACTAGAGCCTTTTTAAGCAATGCCAAAATAGCAAACCTACCAACATAGCAAATAAAACCCTAACAATCTAAAGATATCACTGCTCGATGCTCAAGACATTGCACACTCTACAAGCTCTCCTCACCCTGGAGAATATATACATCTGTGCCATTGCAGAGGCACAGTTAAAGCCACAGAAAGTACTTTGGCAATGCAAGGCTTTGCTGCCTTCCACACATCAGCTACACAGACTTGGACTAAAGGCGGAGGTGTCTCAGTCTACATTAGCAACAAATATACCTCCAGGTTGGTTAAACAGGATGATGCCCTGGAGTTCATCCATGTGCAAATCGCCATAGAGAAAGTCCCTTACTATATCCTAGCAAGCTATATCTCACCATCTCTGCCCCAAGAATCCCATAAGTCATACCTATACCTACTGACAACAGTCACCATCCAACCAAATACCCTATTCATGGGGGACTTTAATTACTCCACTATAGATGAAGAAACATAGACTGCCTCCAACTCAAAGGCATAACATTTCCTGGACTTCAATAACACAAATGCTGTTGACCAGATAGTGCACACTCCAACCAGAGGTTTAAATACACTGGCCCTAGTACACACCAATATTGAAGAGTACCCCCCACCCCCAATGTTACTTCCTCACTGGTGAGGTCGGATCACAAAGTTGTCTCCTTCAAAATAAAAATCAACTTGGAAAACCCAGTTAAACCTGGAACAGTTAGGAACTGTTCTAAAGCAAACTGCTTCCTATTAAGTGACAGTTTGTCAAAATTCAATACCCTAAAACCTTGAGTTCACTGCAACCTTGTGGAATTGTTCAAAGAAACCCTCTACAACCATGTAAATGGCTGAATAGAAGTTGCTGTACCTACCAGAAGTAAGCCCAAATACAAACTGCACTGTGGAATCCTAACTTTAACACTGTATATAACAAAGGGAAAAAAGTTATGGCCAAAATCTAAGAGAACAACTCTCATAATGACAGGTACACACTAATTAAACTAATCAGGAAATTAAGAAGACTACTTTGTCTATCAAGGCCAATTATGTAGACAGGATAGCCTCTCAAGCTAAAGACAAAAACAAGGCCTTCTACAACTAGTTTTGAAACCTTAAAGGTAACACACAGTATTGTGCTGAACTGGTGGTAAATGGTACCACTTCCACTAAGCAAAGTGACATAGCAAATCTGCTGGTTGACAAATTCAGCTCAAACCTCTCCCCCACTCCCCCTTCCACCCCTGTGAAATCCCTTCTAGAATCCTCCCCAACTATAAGCAAAGAGCAGGTCATGGCAGTGCGCGCTGAGGCCAAAAACACTGCCTCCATGGGCATGACAATATCCCGTGTTTCCTCCATCAGCTGACACTGGAACCTACCAACCTATCAATCTGACTGGTTTAATATGCAAAGCAATGGAATGAATTGTTATGGAGATGGTCAACAAAGACATTTTCAACCTGCAGTTACTGGACCCATCCCAGTTTGGCTTTGTCAAAGGAATGACTTGCCTACTTAACCTGTAGATTTCTTGAGATGGTCAGCAATCCAATGGATAAGGGGGGAAAGGCACATGATACCTACCTTGACCTGACTAAGGCATTCAGTGCAATACCCCACTCAGTTATTATTCGCAAACTCACCAAACTAGGTATAAGCAACTGCATAACTCACTGGAGTCCCACCTGGCTCTCAGATAAGACCCAATAAGTCAGGATTGGTGAGGCCTCCTCTGCCAAGAGACTGGTCATCAGCAGGGTACCTCAAGGCTCTGTGCTGAGCCTGCTTCTGTTTGGCATTTACTTCCCAGAAGTTAAGGCTAATGTCAAAGGCCCATAGCTCACCAAGTTCACAGATGACCACAATAATATGATAAAGCTATGATAAATCTCCCCGTGATACTAACATCCTGCAAAATGGTCTAACACAGAAAAATGACTGGTGCCAAAGCCACAGATTAAAACTCAGTGTTAAGAAGTGCATTGTAGTGCCTTTTGGAAAAATGTCCACTCAAGATAATTACTTCATCTATAAAACACCCCAAGAGTTGACCTGGTAGTTATGGATCTGGAAACATATGTAGACAGAACCTGGCCTTTGACCAACATGTAGTCAAAATAGTAAGAAAATCAATCTTTGTCACCCAACTTATAAGTAAGGGTATGGCATTTACATCCAAGAAAGTTATAGTACCACTTTATGTGATCTTTATCAGACCTAATACTGACTTCAGCATGTACCTGCCAGGCAGAAGTAACAGTTGGAATTGCCACAAAGGTTCCTCATCAAGAGAATCCTGGGTATTAACACACTGTCCTACACAAATTGCCTTAAAGCCCCAAGGGAATCCTGGGTATTAACACACTGTCCTACACAGATTGCCTTAAACCCCTATCTCTATACTCAGTCAGCAGCAGGTGACTAAGGGGCAATCTATTCCTGGCATATAACGCATCATGGACAATTATGCATATAATGGATAGACTGAAGGCTGCTTTTTATGACTCTGATGAAGCCATATTAACTTTTGGTGAAAGTGCTTAGTTGTTGTGTGTGCTGTCATTAAAATGAGCTTTTTTATTCTGTTTTATTTGGAAGTGTTCTCATTTGTTATTAGCCTAGTACATACCTATAAACTAAATGATATAAAAATACAAATTTCTTTCTGTTAATGGGCCTGTATGACAATTCATGGTTAGAACTTATAAACATACTTAGCTAAGATTGTTGCACCGAAACAGATAATTAGAACTTTACAGCAGAATTTTTGTTTAAATAATACGTTTGCATAAATTACACTAAATACAAAACAGACATTAGCAATTTCATCTGGCACTCTTTTATCATACATTTTCCTGTTTCTTTTTCTCATATCTTTACTAAAACTGTGGAAGGAAAAGAAATTAGTTTAAAACAAAGTATTTTAAAATAGTTTAGATTTCTTTAAAAATTATGAGATATGGGTGGTGGAACAGCATAAGAACATTTAATTTTGCAGACAATTGTATAAAATGCTGAGTTATTGTTTCATTTTAATAAAGATATCATTAAACATTGAAAATACTATTAAACGTGTGATGGCTGCATACACAGAGAGCCTTTTGTTAAGTGTTATTTGAATCTACCATATATTCTTCTGCACCAGCTGTGGCTGTCTGCTTTAGTTACCTTGTCTTTTCTTATTATATCACCCAGCTATTCCTGGCAGGAGACCAGTGTAATGAAAAAAAATGTTTAGTTGCAAAAGTGTACCTGAAATCATTTATGAAAGCAGTGCACAAGAATTTTCCTTTGTATGCTGGGAAAGAGAGGACAGGCTGACAGATTAGAATGAATAAAGTAAGAAGTGCATTTTAGGAGACAGAAATAAAATAGAGCAGCAATAGGAAGCTGAGTGATAAAAGGCAGAGACAGGTGAATACACCTAAAGGTTAAAAGTTATCAGTCAGTCCTCTGCCTATGATTATTTCACAAGGCAGAGTTATATAAAGATTTAATACATCATACCAATAAGCCAGTAGCAGTCAGGTTCTGTGTCAGGTTTGTTGACATATTTAAAAATAGCATCACAATCCTTTTCCAAGACTGTGGTCTTTAAATGGGCTCATAATATTGCAACTTATCTGCCAAGTAGAATTCTATAGTCTGTCTGCCTCCCAGAACTTCAGAGTGCATTGTCATGCATCATCAAATACATGTATTTGTCTATTTGTGATGAAGTTTTTATATACCAAAATGGACTTCTTTGATGCTTTTGTATGTAAGAGACCTGTATACAATAAAATTGAACATATTTGCTGTTAAATTCTGCTTAATAAATTGAAAACATAATTGATCCGGTAAGGCCAAATGCCACTCTTCTATACTAGACTGCAATATACTAATTGTTAAAGCACCTCGTCTAGATTTTCGTTTATATTCCTTGTACTAAAATGACATAAAAAAATTTAACTAAAAAATATTTTTTCCAAATCAGAAAGAGGGAGAAATTTCACAAATGCATAGTATTTTATTTCAAAAGCAAACATGATAACTTTGTCCCTCAACTAGTCTCAAATGATGATAGACACTAATTGCCAGTGTGACCACTTATTAAGGTCTCCGCACAAATTAACAAACTAACCTTTTATTTCCAAAATATTTTTTTATATCACAGTATGCAAGTTGTCAGTTTTAAACAACATATGATCCCACTGTTTGTTTGTAGTTATTATACCCCCCCCACACACACACACTCTCTCTCACACACACACACACACACACACACACACACACACACACACACACACACACACACACTCTCACACATACACACACACACACACACACACACACACACACACACACACACACACACACACACACACACAAACTCTGCCTTCCTCCTCCCAATTCTGCTGAGTGGCATAACCCAGTGACTTGTGTCTGTATAGTCCTCTATCCATAGCAGAAAGCACCAGCCTGAAGGCCCAGGTAAAAAAAAAGAGATAAAAAGGGGGTTGAGTCTGCTCCACAACTGCCCCAACCACAACAAAATGAGGTGAAGTAAAGGGGGTTACAGAAGTGAAGGGATCATGCGGGACCATCTACAAGCTTTAAGAACAGAAGAAGGTGGGCTGGAAGGTCTCTATAAATCAGCCATCTGCTGGAGTGACTCTAGAGCTGTGCTCAGCCACTTAAACTCCTCAGGTAGCCACCACCCCAAAGTGGGACTTGGCATGGGAGAACCATGTCTGCCAGCAAACCTCCATTCATTGGGTCTAGCATTTCAAAATAGCTGAAGAACGCTACAGTTACAAAACAAACCTGCAGTTATCTGCACAGATTATTTTAAAAACCTTGCCAGTGTTGGAATGAAATGGCAAGGAATACATCACCAGTTATGTACAAATGCATTATATAGAAAGTAACAACCTTAGCAAGCAGACCATCAACCTACATTTCATTTTTTTCCTACCTAAAAATAGTGCACATACTTTTACTATATACTCTCTTATTTTCTGCCCCAACTAAGTCTACTCATTTTTCTCAGTATTCTTTCTTAAGTCTTTCAAGTTCCATTTCTCCTTCCTGTCCTTCTGTGATCCTGTTTCTTCTAATATACCTGCCCTTCACTTTCCAGTCCTTTTTATCTCTTCTTCTATACCAAGCATTTTTCTTGACCCTTATATAACAGTACAGCATAAGTAAAGTATTACGTAACTCATGTCCTCGATTTTATAGGTGACTGTCCAATATGTACATGTTTGTTCTTAATTTATGCCAATTAAACTATTATAAATATGTGATCACTTCTAAATACGATGTACATTGATTCATGTTATATGTTAGAAATTTTCGCCCCACGACTTACGTAAAAAGAAATTTTTATTCCATTTAGACTATGCCAGTCAACAAATAAGGATAAATTTATGAACATTAATAAATACATAAATAAGCTTACAGTAATACATTTTGATTGCAACTGCTTTTTCCTTACTTTAAATAATATGTCTCACATCTGGAACTTTAGTAAAGAAAATGCTATACCACTCTCAATAGTGTCTATAAACTATTGCAATGTACAACAAGCATAATCTTGGTCTAACTTCACAAAAAGATAATGTTTTGCACTGTAAGATCTTAATAAAGTATGTCATTTACATTTATTGAAAGAGTCCCTAGAGTATAAAAGCAAATAGTCATATTACCAATAAAAGTATTTTAATGCATTTTGGTTAGCATTGTCACCTCACAGCAAGAGGTTGTCCCATTCGATTCTCGGCTGCAGTGCCTTCTGTGTGGAGTCTGCCTGTCCTCCCTGTGGTCGAGTGATATTAAAGACATGCAGGTAGGTGCGTGCGTCAATGGGCGTGCCTTCTTTGAAGGTTGGGCATCGGGCTGGCAACTCGCCACCGTAAAAATCCACTGCCAATCATTAGCGGACAGGAGTTCCACTGTGGCGACCCCTAACCGGGTAAAGCCGAAAGACTTTAGTGCAATTATGAAGCCTTTGATCCACACCACATAACCCATTTAGAATTTTTAGCTAATGTCTAAACTTATATCTTAAGATGTTGTGTTTTCTGAAGACTTGGATTTACACTAATGAGTGTCTACATGTAAAGTCTTGTAACAATTACTTTAGACCCTCTGTCTAACTGTATGCTGTTTGTGGTATGAACCCCAGTTTTAGACATATTTAATGTGCGTTTTCATTTTGCTCTTTCAGACAGCATGAAGACTACAATACCAGGAAAACAAATGTATTTCTAAATACAAACAGACTTTTTAGTCATTAGCACATACCTCATTTAAATATACTTCATCAGATGTTTACATGATTGATTACTTGTGCTTTTGTATTCTCATGCAAAGGGTTTCAGATGCGAACAAAAATATTGTGCTCTTTCTCTCACTAGAACTACATTTCAGTATGACCTGGACAGAACATGTTACACTGCTGTCACTTTATACCTGAGAATAATCTTATATGTCCATCTGTAATTCCACCTATGTGGTTACATGTATTACTTTGTGATGTTTCAGGTAACTCTGAGGTGCACACAGACCACAGTAATCAGCAAACCTATCTATTTAGCCCTCAAAAATACCTGTTCATTTAGTTAGACCTCACTGATCTCCATATCTTTGCCCTCGTTTTAATAATCATCCTTTTAGGGAAAAATTTGCTTCATTTATACATCAAATCCTATAAGAAAATATGAACTAAAACAACAAATTTCAGACATGCATTCTGATATCTTAGTAGAGTCTTCAAAGGAGATTTATGGAATACCCTCCTAGACATATTTTTAATGATCTGTATTTGTCACCACTCCTTTCTAACAGGTTATAAGTCAAGCAATAGTCTATCATCATATTAAGTTTGTATCTGAAGGAGTGCATCTGTGTTATTTTTACATAATTTACTTGTATTTCATACTCTGTACATTAAAATCTTGGTGAGTCTAGGTCTGCTTTACATATTACCTGATGCATGTTTCACACTTGCATTCCATTTATTTAAAACTGATGTGGTCAGTATACAATTCTTGAAATAAACAGATGTCTGAAAAGATTTTCACTCAATTAGTTCTTTTTTTTCAAAACAGGTTTATTGTTTTAACATATAAGAGAAATATCATAACAATTTTATACAAGTAATTAAAAATAGGTATTATTATAATATTCAACAAAACAACTAAAGTATTTACAAAGACATCCACTACAATCAGATCAATTAATTAAACCTAAATACCATGCTATAGAAATTAAAATTTTTTTAACAAATTTTGTAAATTATCCCATACCATAAAATAAGATGTTTTTCTATTTGTTCTAGTCCTAATTGTGTTTATTTCCATATGGCACACTATATTCATAACATTTTTAAATTCATTGAACGAAGGAGGTGTATCTGAAATCCAATTTCTAGTTATTATTTTCCTAGCCACTGCTAGAATAGACCATAACAAGGGAAGCTTAACCTTTTTAACACTTTGAGGTATAGGTGTGTTGAATAATATAAGAGATTTAGAAATAATGAAATTATCTGTAAAAGAGCCTGCAAAAATTCATTAATTGACTTCCAGTATTCTTTCAATTTTATACAGTCATAAAACATATGAGCCCAGTCAGCATTAATTTCTACATTACATCTCTTACATAGATTATCTTTATTATTTATTTTATTCATCATCAAAGGTGTATAAAAGATCTATGTAAAATTTTCCATGTATAAAGTCTCCAGACAATGGAAGACGTAGTTCTATAAGCAGATTCCAATATATATTGTTTATCTTGTTGATTTGGTGGGTCCCCATTAATAGAAGTGAAATAATTCCAGTATGAATCTACACTGTAAGAAGTTTCTTGTCTGATAACTTTATGTATGTATGAAAGTTTACCTTTATCAGAAACTTTATGTTGTAAATTTAATATCAAGTAATCAATCAGTGTTGGAATAGATTCTTTAACAGTTATAGACATTAAATCTATTTTATTAATGAGATGTTGTCTAAAGGTCTGAACCTCTAACCAGCAAGTTTCTCTTAGATCAAATTCTTGTTTTAAGAAATCTAGATTTTTAACTTTATTATCAGATATCAACTGATACCAGTACTTTAGATCATTATCTATAGCTAAATGAGTTCCTTCAGATGTAGATGACAAAAGCATACCCTGAGTATACATTATAGGAAATACAATAAAATTCCATTCCCTATACTTAGGGTGCATGAATATAAAGTTACGATAACTAATAATACTATTTAATGGGTAACAAACCATATGTTTAGGTATAATAGGTGAAGTACAAAATTCCTTTAGTAACCATAACATGGAGTTATTTACAATCATATTGTTATGTGTTAAGGAGATTTTCATGAAGTGTATACTAATTAGCTCCCAATAATCTTTCCATTTTGTGACATATGACTGATCTATTAATAAAGTAATAACTTTTACAATAGAAGAGATAGTATATAAATTAAAGTCGGAAAAGAAATACCCCTTGAGACCAGCTATTAGTATGTTTCTTTAATGCAATCCTAGGTCTATTAGGTGCCCATAAGAAATTTAACATTAGTGTGTTCAGTTTCTTGATAATTATTTTTGTAGGTGGAAGTATTATTGATTGTATTAAGTATAAAATCTTGGGGAATATTATCATTTTAATAATTGTAAGTCTCTCCTCCATAGTAAAAACATATTATTCCAGGTATTAAAAGATTTTGTATATTAAGAAAACAGGTATTATAATTATTATATATAATAGATTTAATATCTTTAGATAGTATTATACCTAAATAAGTTATCTGACTTGAATTGGGTACATATTTAGTAAAATCACTAATGAGAATATTTTTCGTGTATATATAGGTAGTATTTTAGTTTTTTCTTCATTGAATATTAAACCAGAAATACTTTTAAAATTCATCATGTTATCAAATAGAGACTGTATAGAAGAATTAGATCCTGCTGATGTAATTAGAACATCATCTGCAAAAAGTTGAATTTTGGATGTTGTATTTTCATCTATTTCAAAACCCTCTATGTCAGTACTGTTTCTGATCAAATTAGCCCAAGGCTCCATTACTAAAGTGAATAATAGTGGAGAAAGTGGACATCCTTGTTTTGTACCTTTAAGAATGGGTATTTTTTGTGAAACATATGTTTCTACCTTAATATAAGCCAACACTCCTTTGTATAAATGTTCAATTAGATTTACAAATGCATCCGAGAAGTTTGTGCACTTCATTAAGGTAAACAGATAGTCCCAACTTACTGAATCAAATGCTGAACTTATATCAAGACTAATAAGTGTTAAATCTTTCTTTTTCCTATTTGCAAAATCTATTAATGTTAAAGTTCTTCTTATATTATCAAAAGTATTTCTATTTACAATGAAGCCTGTCTGATCTATATCTATAATGCCGGGAATGATTGTCTTCAATCTATCAGCAAAGATATTCATAAACATTTTATAATCAACATTAAGTAATGAGATGGGCCGATATGAAGAACATCTAGTTGGATCTTTATTAGGTTTTAAAATTGGCAAAATAAATGTATATTGCCAAGATGGGGGGGTTATTAACTCAGTTTGGGCCAAAATAAAAACCTTATGTATTAATGAATATGTATTTTTAGAAAGGATTTTATATATCTGTGGTATAATACCATCATTACCCAGTGCTTTGTTTGATTTAAGCTTATTTATTTGTGTAATAACTTCTGTATATGAAATGCCCTTGTCCAATAGTTTAATCTGTTGTTTATTAAGCTTTTTATTCATATTTGTGGTTATAAACTCCTTTATTTTATCTTTAGGTTCCATGTTAATATTATTATGGTTAATTTTGTGAAAGTGATTTCTAAATTCATCTAGTATTTCTGGTATACTAGAAAC